>NC_077227.1:622706560-623009060 GCF_027887165.1 Monodelphis domestica
TTCTTTCTTTCTTTCTTTCTTTCTTTCTTTCTTTCTTCTTTCTTTCTTTCTTTCTTTCTTCTTCTTTCTTTCTTTCTTTCTTTCTTCTTTCTTTCTTTCTTTCTTCCTTTCTTTCTTTCTTTCTTCCTTCTTCTTTCTTTCTTTCTTTCTTTCTTTCTTTCTTTCTTTCTTTCTTTCTTTCTTTCTTTCTTTCTTTCTTTCTTTCTTTTCTTTCTTTCTTTCTTTCTTTCTTTCTTCCTTCCTTCCTTCCTTCTTTCCTTTCCTTCCTTCCTCCTTCCTTCCTTCTTCCTTCCTTCCTTCCTTCCTTCCTTCCTTCCTTCCTTCCTTCCTTCCTTCCTTCCTTCCTTCCTTCCTTCCTTCCTTCCTTCTTCCTTCCTTTCTTTCTTTCTTCCTTTCTCTTTCTTTCTTCTTTCTTTCTTTCTTTCTTTCTTTCTTTCTTTCTTTCTTTCTTTCTTTCTTTTCTTCTTTCTTTCTTTCTTTCTTTCTTTCTTCTTTCTTTTCTTTCTTTCTTTCTTTCTTCTTTCTTTCTTTTTCCTTCCTTCCTTCCTTCCTTCCTTCCTTCTTCCTTCCTTCCTTCCTTCCTTCCTTCCTTCCTTCCTTCCTTCCTTCCTTCCTTCCTTCCTTCCTTCCTTTCTTTCTTTCTTCCTTTCTCTTTCTTTCTTTCTTTCTTTCTTTCTTTCTTTCTTTCTTTCCTTTCTTTCTTTCTTTCTTTCTTTCTTTCTTTCTTTCTTTCTTCTTTCTTTCTTTCTTTCTTTCTTTCTTTCTTTCTTTCTTTCTTTCTTTCTTTCTTTCTTTCTTTCTTTCTTCTTCTTCCTTCCTTCTTCCTTCCTTCCTTCCTTCCTTCCCTCCTCCCTCCCTCCCTCCCTTCCTTCCTTCCTTCCTTCCTTCTTCCTTCCTTCCTTCCTTCCTTCCTTCCTTCCTTCCTTTCTTCCTTCCTTCCTTCCTTCCTTCCTTTCTTTCTTTCTTCCTTTCTTCTTTCTTCTTTCTTTCTTTCTTTCTTTCTTTCTTTTCTTTCTTTCTTTCTTTCTTTCTTTCTTTCTTTCTTTCTTTCTTTCTTTCTTTCTTTCTTCTTTCTTTCTTTCTTTCTTTCTTTCTTTCTTCTTTCTTTCTTTCTTTCTTTCTTTCTTTCTTTCTTTCTTTCTTTCTTCTTTCTTCCTTCTTCCTTCCTTCCTTCCTTCCTTCCTCTCTGAGCATATCTTCCTTTTTTAACTTAAATATTTTTCTAGACTAAAATATGATGCAATTTTTAATATTTATTTTCTAACATTGTGCAATCCGTATTCTCTCTGTCCTTCCAACTCCTTCATACTTCTTAAGAAAGCAAGTAATATGATATAGGATGTCCATATATTATCATATAATACATATTTTCCTGTTCATCATGTTGTGAAATAAGACGTATATTAGTTACACTAGGGAAAAATTTGTGTAGTGAATAAAGTGAAGAATACAGATCTTTTTTCACAAGTTCTGTTCTTTTGGAATGGATCTGTGAGCAGCTTCCAGATATGAATCTCATCCCATCAAGTCTCTTTGAAAGCATTAAGATAAAAATTGCCTCTTTGAATAGAATTTCTGAATTATCTTTGTGACCCATCCTTTGTCCAACTGTATATAAACAATTGAGGCAATAGGTTTTATTTCTAGATCTTTCTTGAATGTTAGACTCTGGATTTCTAGACATCTTTTTTACTATTCTTCTGCCTACATTTAATTTTTTATATGGAATATAGGTTGGTGTTTTATTTTTAGTTTAGAATTCTTTTTAAAAGTTTCATAAGACTTCAGTCAAATATTTTTTATCAACCCTTGCTAAATATACTCCAGTTCTGACCAGGATACTATTATTTATGTATTTTGAACAACAGTTTAGAAATCCAAATTCCCTGACACTATCTTCTTAATCATCTATTCTCTTCTCCGATGTGCTCTCTTAAGTCCTTGCTTTCAAAGTAATATCGAAAAATATCATATGTGCCCTCAGGACATCACTTTCTCACACTAAACTCCATGACCTTTGGAGATATTTCCTAGATTATTTCTAACAATATTATTTGTGACAATATCAATTATCAGAAATTGGTTTGGTAAGTCTGAGAAATTTTGGATAGTTCTTCTTCCCTTGGACATATAACCTAGGAAGATGATATATATCACTGTTATTTTTTTAAATCCTTACCTTCTGTCTTAGAATCAATACTGTGTATTGGTTTCAAGGCAGAAGAGCTCTAAGGGCTAGGTAATGGGGGTTAAGTGACTTGTCCAGGGTCACACAGCTGGGAAGTGGTGTCTCAGGCCATGTTTAAACTTAGGACCACCCTTCTCTAGACCTGGCTTTCAATCCACTGAGCCACTCATTTGGCACCAATCACTGTTGTTATTGTCAGAGGGTCAATTAATAATAGCCTTCTAGTATTTATATTTTGCTTTAAGGTTTGCAAAGCACTATACGTGTTATCTTGTTGATCCTCATGATAATATTTTGAGAGAGATGCTTAGATAATCACCATTTTAAAGTTGTAAAAACCAATAGAAACAAAAGTTAAGTTACTTGCCCAGAATCACATGGCTAGTAAATGTCTGAGGCTGGATTTGAACTCAGACCTTCTTAACTACAAGTCCAGGAGTCTAACTGGGCAATTAAGTGTCAACTTCAGCAAAGTGTCACTGCCCTGCCTTGGTCATGTCATAATCTAGAGAATTTAGTTTAACTTTTGCTTCCGCATCTAAGAAAGAACATTGAAAAACTGTATAATGTTCAGAGGAAGTCCAGCAAGATAGTGAAAGGCTTTTGAGTACATACCACATGAGGCTTGGTTGAAGGAACTTAGTAATTTAGCCTGGAGAAAAGAAGATTTGGGAAGATAGGGTGGTTGTCTTTGAATATTTGAAGGCCTGTCAGGAGGAATATAATTTATATTTGATGTATCTGTTCCCAAAGGATTAAATAAAACAATGGGTAGAATATTCAAAGAGAACAGTTTAGACTTGATATCAGAAACAAACTTCCTAATAATAAGAGTTATCCAAAAGAGAATGAGTTTCTTCTGGAGGTGGAGGGTGCCTTCTCACTAGAAATCTCTTAGCAAAGCCTTGATCATCATTTGTCAGGAAACTCCTTGAGATGATTCTTATTGGATGTATCGGTTGGACTTAGTGGCCTCTAAGATTCTGAGATTCTCTGAGATTGTGATCCTTGATGAACCCAAACAAATGCAATGTGTGTGATATGTCATAATGGGGATTCCTTTCATGTATGGGATGGGTTAGATGATCACTTTCTAATTCTCAAAATCTATATTTCTGTAAAATGCCTTCCAAAGGGTTGCTTTTACATGGCATTTGTGTGGAATGCTCCAGGTTTTCTTGCAAAAGCAACAGAAATGCCCTGACTTCTTGCAGACTTGTAGCTCTATATATGCTTCAGCTACTACTACTGCTCGACTGCCCAAGAATTGTTTCTGACTCATTCTGAGTCAGAGGCAGAGAGCTGGTCCCAGGATCAGGAAGATCTGAATTCAAACCAATCCTCAGACATTTAGTAGTAATTGTGTCACCCTAGACAAGTTACTTCAGTGCTGTTTGCCACAGTTTCCTCAATTGTGAAATGGGAATAATAAATGTATCTATCTTACTAAACTGTTGTGAGCATCAAATGAGATATTTGTAAATTAAGGCAAGCATCATGTGTCTAAATGCCAAACTCATGATGAATTGATTCAATCAACTCATGTAGTGGGCACAGTACTTGGCACATATAAATACTTTTTCCTTGGGCTTGTAAGTTTTTCTATTTTGTTCTCTGCCCTTCTTTCCACAATAGAGCAGAAACTTTGGAGGCAGGTCCTTTCATGTCTCTATCCACTAAATCTTCTAGAAGGAACCCTTTTCTGTCAGTCTACAGAGTATTTCTTCTTCTGTTATAGATAATCTCCCCAAACGGAAGGGAACACAGTCAGGAGCTAAACATTTATTTAAGTTACAATAGGAAATGAGTAGATGAATAGACGGCATTCTAATTCATGTTCAACGAGTTTATGTAAACATAAGTTTCTAAAGGTTGCTTCATAAAATTAAAATAAACCAAAGCAAAAGTCTTGGTAGTCAGTAGAATAACCTTAGCACATCAAATGAATGCTAGACATTGAAATGACAGTGAAGAGTGAGAATGGAGATTCTCAGTCAGGCAGTCATTAGTTATTCATCAGAAGAAATAATATACCCAAAGCTCCAAGGGGCTATTATGTTACTTGTCTGGAGAGTTTGAAAGATGAACAAGCAGAAACCAATACATGAGGTGACCTGGAGAGATGTCACACAAGGTCAAACAATAAGTCAGATATGAAGTTATCCCCAACTTAGTTCCCTCAAGAGCTAATTTTTGGCTTAGCCACTTGGGTCAGGAGGTATCTCAAAAAATGTGAAATCACAGATTATTGATTGAATCAGTTCATACCATTTTTGACATTCAAATGCATGATGCATGCCTGCATGGCCTTTGGACTCCCTGTGAAATATCCTGTCAAATGACAGCCACTGAAGTGGATCTGACAATGATGACAGGTTGGAGTATTGGGGGAAAGAGGATAGAACCCTGGTCAAAACTGCCAAGTAGTTTTAATTGGGTCTAAAGTGTGACATACAAAACCAAATAATAATCTATGTTCATATAGCCTTTTAAGATTTGCAAGTATTGGGGGCAGCTGGGTAGCTCAGGAGATTGAGAGCCAGGTCTGGAGACAGGAAGTCCTAGGTTGAAATTATGACCTCAGACACTTCCCAGCTATGTGACCCTGGGCAAGTCACTTAACCCCCATTGCCTAGCCCTTACCACTCTTCTGCCTTGGAACCAATACACAGCATTGATTCTAAGATGGAAGGGAAGGGTTTAAAAAAAAAAAAGGTTTGAAAAGTATTGCTTGGGTAAACTTGGAGATCAAGGGTAGAAGTGCAGGGCTATGAATATGGTAGTATGATTTGGAAATGGCCAGAAAGGTGGAGCCCAGTTTGGGGCAAAATTAGGCTAAAACTTAACTATCAGAATCCAAGGTCCTACGAGGCAGAGTTTAAGGTTCTGGTAGAGAAAAAATGAGGGAAATGACCTGACTATAGATGGCATGGTTTAATGGCTATGGAAGCAATATGGAGACTTAGATCTAAGAAAGATAAAATAGAAGCACAATTTTATAATAATCTATACACATATGAGGGTTATTCTCGATGGAGATATGTGAAATAAACAGCCATTAATAATATGTAATCATCCAACTGACTGAAAGATGCAGATCACACAATGATCTCATTTTGCTTGTTACTATGAAAATGGGGTTAATCTGGTAGATCATATAAAAGGGATTGCCTTCAGTAAGATATCTCTTTTGAAAATGTAAAAATCATACAAGATTCCTTAAAAGCTATAACAATTTGAATAACTTTATACACCCTCTGATTACAAATATCAAGCAAGATTATAAGTAGGGATATACATGCTTATTGAACGTTTTGGCTCTAGAATGGAAGAAGTCTAACTCAGTTGTCTAAAAGGAAAAAAAGATTCCTTTTGGAAAGTAAAGTTTTTCCAGATGTTCTTGTTTTCAAATGATATTGAGCTGGTCGTATCAAATTCTGAAATGCTATAAAGCCTCCTAAATGAGATATATAATCAGTCAAAGGAGTTTGACTCAACTAACCACAGAGGAGAAAAAATGAATAATTTTTTAAAGATTCAGTTAGACAGATAACCCCAAGATATATCATATGAAAATGTTACTACTGTATTGGCATTTTAGGCCCAAGTCAGATAAAATAATTTTATTTCATTCAACATTAATCTAACATCTGATCCATTTCCAATTGCAAAAGAGAGAGATATCCAAATTGGCATAGTTCCCATACGTCCTCTGATATATCTCTACCCCAAGATGATTTGAGGTCATGTTTATAGGAATCTTGGTAAAGGAGAGGGTGGAATATGTGAAAATATAGTTTGGGGTTAACATTATGAACTATAGCAATTTCTCAATTCCTTCCTTGACCATTTTCTTAAAGAATTAAAAGAGGAGAGGACTTTTCCCTGATAGCGATATCAATGCCCTCCTCTCCCAGTAGAGAAGGATGTTAACACTTCAGGGGTTGGTCAAAAGAGAGATTGTCCTCAGATAAGGTTAATGGTCCAATTATTTCAGGAGGAAGAAAAAGCAATATTCTTAGCAGGACAAGATATATACTTTTTACAAAGTTTAGTTGCCACCCTTAATCCATTACCTCAAGAAGACCTGTTGTTCTCAACCCATCTAAATTCCCCTTCCCCAGCCCGGGAGCCAAAAAGATTTTCTTAATATCTTAATAGAGCCTAAAAGGGGGCAGCTGGGTAGCTCAGTGGATTGAGAACCAGCCCTAGAGACGGAACATCCTAGGTTCAAATCTGACCTCAGACACTTCCCAGCTGTGTGGCCCTGGGCAAGTCACTTGACCCCCATTGCCTAGCCCTTACCACTCTTCTGCCTTGGAGTCAATACATGGTATTGACTCTAAGACAGAAGGTAAGGGTTTAAAAAAAATAGAGGCTAAAAAAGATAAGGATTTTACTATGCTTTTATAGACTTTTTTCATCAGGGCATGTGTCTTGGACAGACACTGAAGACAGGCACTGAGGTAGACCTAGAATTGAATAAGAGGGAGAGTGTGGATTTTGTTGCCTTTGGAAAGTTGTGCAATGTTTCTATTAATGTCCAAGCTTCTCTCTGAGATAAAGCCTATTTGAAAAATATTCATATCTTTTCAAAGATGCTATGAGGCTAATAATAGCATATCAAGATATCTGAAGAAGTAAAATCACCAGTCACCCTTTGAAATACAAAATCATCTATTTCCAATAAAACAAAGGAGATATGTATATACGGTGGGGTTGTGTAGGGTGCAACACATTACTAATGAAGAACTTTCCAAGAGAAAATAATAAAAATTACATATTTAGATATAAGAGGTCATCTAGGGGACTCAGTAGATTGAGAGACAGGCTTGGAGATGGAAGGTCAGGGGTTCAAATATGGCCTCAGACACTTCCTAGCTGGGTGACCTTGGGCAAATCACTTAATCCCCAATGCCTAGCCCTTACCACAATCCTGTCTTGGAACAAGTATAATTATTGATTCTAAGACAGAGGATAAGGGCTCTTAAAAAAAAAAAAAAATATATATATATATATATATATATATATATATATATAAAGCCTGGAAAAGAAGTTAAGTCTTTGAATCAGTCACATAGTGAGAATGAAAGACAACTGACATATAGTTCAAGTGTTCCATTGTTATTTATCTTTATCAAGAAGTCTAGCAGAAGGTCCCTAGTATGTTGGCCCTTAGCATGTTCAGTAGAGCCTCTGTCCACTTATAGGAGGACATGAACAAAAGCCTAATAGGATAAGAAGTCTTGAATGAATTGTGTTTTGCATCAATGGAAAGATATCACAGTTACTTCAAATTATTAAGGGATGTCTGTGCTTTCTGTATGCCATCTTCTCACCTAAGTCCTGAGTTCTTTCTGGTTTTTAATCCCAGGATCATACTTCCTTTTGATTATTGCCTTATGATGAGAGAGCCATTATCCTATAGGTCCTTCTACTCCTTCACATGAGTTATGTAGATTATCTACTAGATGTGACTGTATTCATTTTCTCCATACACAGGCACACACACACACACACACACACACACACACACACATACACACACACACACACACACAAACTTCTCTGTCTCTGTCTTATTCCCTGTGTCTATCTTTGTATCTCTCCCTTGACACTGAAATTTCATGAATCCCCAAGAGCCCTGAAGAACAAATTTACATGAACATTATTTCAGGATCCCAGCAAGTAACAGGAAGCAAAGAATGGGGAGGATGTTTAACAGAGGAATCCAGCTCACTAGGGTTTCTTCTAATGGTATGTTGATTATTTTCTTATAGGAAGCGTTACAGTTCCCAGGTGACTTATATTTGGCTTACACATAGCTCTGACTTATTTGAAAAGTTCTTGCCAATGCCAATGTAGAAATAACATCTCCTACCAATGGACCAGGAAAAAGTCCAGACTGCTGGGATTTGTTTCTGGCTTCATCAAATTATTCCTACATAGCCTTGGGCGAGCCACTGAACTTTGCCTATCTACTGAAACAATGAATATTATTTAAAAATCTCAGTCCATAAAACAGCCCTTAAAATATTCCTTGAACTTGTCAGTGTTGAAATTTTGGTATCACCTGAAAGTAATTAGGATATGTGTCCTGAAGCAGTATAGTACTTGGAATCACTATGGTATCATGGGAAAAGCACTGGTGTGAGCAGAGACTTGGATTTGAATCCAGACCTAATTTAAAAACTCTGGCACAGGAGATTCACTGAGTCTCAGAATCTCATATATGTAAAATGGGCATAGCAATACTTAAAGTACCTACTTCATGGGATTATTGTGTATTAACATTTTTAAAGTGATTTGCAAACCTTAAAGCACTACACAGTTTTTGAAAAAAAATTATCTTTATTTTATTCCAACAACAAATTTATACATAAGTTTTCCAAAGTTACATGATTCATGTTGTCTTCTTTCACTCTTCCCTCCCTGCTCCAGGAGTTCACAAGCAGTTCCACTGGATTATATATCCTACATACCAATTATAATGACTAGTACTCAGGGTTTTATTTAAATTTCTTTTCATTGTTTTTTTCTCTTAATGTAACTTCTTTTAAAGCCTAAAGAAGTATGATATGGGTAAGTTTAGAAATTCCCTGTCCCTTGTAGGAAGTCTACAGAATTGGTCAAAAAAGTACAAAATAAAGTGATAAAGGCATTTGGTATGGTAATTATTGTACCTCAAGAAGATCTATCTTGAATTCCAGATTGAAAAGATTAAGTATTTAAAAGGTCACCTCTGACAGGAATTTAAATGTGGTATCAATGATCCTATTTTCTGTAGAATAATACCATAGACCCTTCACTCCACCTATCAAGATATTAGTCATCTTTCTTAGCCCAGCTTAAATTGCAGCACCACAGTGATATCTGACCCAACTATTCCAGCCACAAGGATCATTCTCAGCTCCTTTTTTCAAGTTCCTGTCATTCTGAACTCCACAATTTAAAACGTTACTATATGCAATAGGATTATAGAGACCTGCCTGGGACTTAAAATGAAAGAAACAAATACAATAGAATGAGTGCAGTCTTCCTGAAAGTTGTCAATATGGGAGACCATACAAAGGTTCACAGGAAAAATATGGCTTCTGTTTCTCAAAATATTTTGGGAAAGTGGAATTCCCAAACTGTGGAATGTTCTTTCAATCATCTCTAATGTTAGTGAACTTTCATCTTTTGATTATGTATTTGATCTCTGGAAAGAGCAGAGTAACTCTATGCATGAGCCTAGTGAAGGAATTGGGTGATTAAAGTGACTGAATATTCCAAAATATTTTGATCAGTGTAACAAGGTCAGGGTAATCAGGACTTTGTTCTCTGTAGGAAATTTAGACAGTGACAGCAATATTGTACCAGTGTGCTTCCACCCTTTAGTCTCACCAGCTGGGAGGGCTTTCCCTTCTGAGATTACCTTCCATTTACTCTCCATGTATTTTGTAGGTATTTAATTATTGTATTAATTGTAGGTATTTAATTAATCTCCCCAATAGTGTCCCCCATTAGAATGTGAATTCCTTGAACATAGTCTTTGGCCCTCTTTGTATGCCCAACTCTTAGAGTAGTGTGTAGCACATGTTGCTGCTGTTCAATTATTTCATTGTTCAATCATGTCCAAATCTTTGTGTCCCCCCTTTTGAGGTTTTCCTGACAAAGACACTGGAGTGGTATACCATTTCCTTCTCCAATTCATTTTACAGATGATGAAAGTAAGGCGAACAGGGTTAAATGATTTGACCCAGGTCACACAGCCAAAAAGTGCAGTACTCTCTATCCACTGTGCCACATAGCTTCCTCTAATAAAAGTAAGTGCTTAATAAATAAATTATTGTTGACTGACCAATTAGCCAGATCCGGGCTGAGACTCTCCCCTGCTTGAAGCTGGTGGTTAAGGCATTCTGAGCCACATTTATTTGCTATCCTCTTCACTACTGGGTCCAAGTCCAGCCTTGGGCTCCTCAAATGGCCAATCTGCTTGCAACACCCTCAAAATTCCATGGGGTCCTGGGTCTTCTCACTATTAGTAGCAACAGTCCAAATAGAACTGATCCACACAGTGGAGCACTCCATACCAAGGTACAACAATTCCTAGTTAAGATTTTGAATTAGCAGTGTGTGGCTACATATATGAAGTCATTTGAAAGCAATAAAGAATGGTAGGAATTGTCGAGCATGTTATCATGCTCGACTAGTGTCTAACTTGTGAGAGGAATACTTTAAAAGAGACAATCTTTGCTTGAGTAGAAAAGTTCTGATATGTGTGGTAAAGTTTAAAGGGAACTTATAGATCATGTAGTCCAACCCTCTCACTTACAAATGAGGAAACTGAGTTCCAGAGAGGGAAAGTGATTTGTCCATTATGCACAGCTACATTACCAAAATCTCTGTATATACTTTTGTAGTTAAATATTATTCAGGTTAAGGCAAATTTATTATACAATTGAAGCCCAAGATAGGAATGCATTCAGTTCACAGAATTTGGAGCTAGATATAACTTGAGAGATTCAGTCCCTTAATTTTGCAAGTGCTCTAAGAACTAGAGAAGTTAATGGACTGGTCTAATGGCATATAGGTAGGAGATACCTGTGAATGTGGGCAGCCAGCTGGTGCAGTGGATAAAGGGTTGAATTTAGAGTCAGAAGACTCTAGCGTCAGAGTTCAAATTCAACCTCAGTTGTCTGTAGTGAAGTCATTTAAAGACTGTCTAACTCAGTTTCCTTATCTGTAAAATGGATATAATAATAGCACCTACTTCATTGGGTCATGGGGAAGATAAAGTATGATCATATTGATAGGGTGCTCTTCCAACTCTGAAATGCTTTATAAATGTTAGCTGTGTGGTCCTGGGAAAGTCACATAATCCTATTTGCTCCATTTTTTTATCTGTAAAATGTGCTAGAGAAGGACATAGCCACCTATACCAGTATCTTTGCCAAGAAAACCCCAGATGGGATCACAAAGAGTCAGACACAACAGAAACAACTCAACAATAACAATAAAAATTGTTCCCTATATGTAAGTCCCATCTTCTGCAAATGAGTGACTGAAGTCTCTAGTAGGAAAATGGCTCCACTTCATTCTTCTGTTCCATTCTACCCACTTCTGTATTCCAAACACACACACACACACACACACACACACACACACACACACACACACACACACAACAAGGGTATATCATGAATGCTTAATGGACACTCATTAGTCCATTGACTGAAGAGGCATTATCCAGGGCAGGAGATGAACCTACTACTTTTCTGACAGGAGGGGGAAAAATGTAACATACACATATACATCAGAGTTATGTACAAAATAGAGGAGTTAAGATTAAAAATGGAAATAAAGACATAATAGAAAACACAAGGAGCAACTTTTTTCTCTCCACAGCTCTAGGGCATCAATTCACTTATTCAATGTTCATTAGCTACCTGCCACATGGCTTGGTACTACGCTACTATAAGTGCTGGGATCATAGAGACAAAGTAAAACAATCTCTATCCTCAAGAAGCATATATCAGAATAGGGGAGAAAACAGAAGGAAGTTACCTATGTGTTTTTGCTTGCTAACAAGTCTCTAATAGTGTATTCTTTAAAAAAACAGTTATTAAGATATCTTATTTTTATATCACCTTTCTTTCCAAATGTTTCCCTTTCCTTTCCTCTACCCAGAGAACCATCCTTTCTAATAAGAAATAAAAAAGAAAATTAGAGAGACAATCCTGAAAAACCACTATACATATCTACCAAAGCTGACAGCATAAGCAATCCAATAGTACTTCCTTTAAAAATAGCATTTGCTTTTATTTATATAATGTTATAATGTCAAAAGCTCTTTCCTAGTTATTCAGAGAAAGATAGATGATAGATAGATAGATAGATAGATAGATAGATAGATAGATAGATGATAGATAAATGTGTAATTATGAATACTCCTATTATTATAGATGAGGAGACTGAGGGTCAGCAAGATTAGGAGTTTACAGCTAGCAAGTTGGCAGAGGCAAGACTTGAGACTCTAGCTGTTCTAACTCCAAGTTATTCAGTAATCTTTCAAAGACAAGAATTCTCTTTTCGTGAAATAGTGCTAGAATATTTTTTGTTTTGTTTTGTTTTTACTATAAATATGGTTCCCAGAAGGCCCAGCACTTAATATCTGAACTGGATCCTTAGATCAAGCTACCAAGAGGCAAAATAAATTTTAAAAAGAAAAAGAAGTAAAGCAGGCTTCAGCCACATCTCTGAGAGCTAATAAGAGGTCTCCATAATAATCTGTTCTAATGTATAATTTGACTAGGCAAAATAAAAGCTTATGGAAGAAATCAAAGATGCAGACACTAATTTAATTCCAAGGCAGACACAAAATAAGAATTAAAAAAAATATATATATGGTTCTTTCTGGCCCTTCTCAGAGATAGGACCAGGGCTTAAGACTGGAGCCCTCTCTAGAGGTTGTAGGTAGAATATTCCTAAAGGTCCATGAGCAAGAAGTCAAAAGCAAGGTTCAAGATCATATCTCACTATGTAGCAAAAGGACTTAGAAGAGAAGGGTGGCAACATAAGAGCATTGGGTATTGGCAGGCATGTCTGAGATGTGGAATGCAAGACATGTGCAGAGCTCATCCAAAATGAATTTATATTTCAATATGATTCACTCTATTTCATAGTCATTGTTTCCATCCTTTTAAGTTCTTATGTCATAGGACTGACTGCATCTACCATGACCTTCTGTCAAAGCACATAGTAGGCAAAAATGCTAATTGATTGATTGATTGGTTAAGCTTCAGTGGCTGAAGGCTCCCAGCTGCTACTAGTATTTCCTGTGTTGGAAACAGCTGAGTTTGTATTGCATAATTGGCTAATTATGCATTTTATTTAAATTTAACAAGACTGTTATTGATTGCTAAGTCAATTATTTACAGCATGAGTTTTTCTTTAAAAGTATAAGAAACATGCTTGACTGTAACTTAAAATATTTCTCAAAGAGCATTTACTAACATGAATATTTCTAGTTATTTGCCTTATTAGAGAGGTATTGTTAAGATTTCCATTTGGCCAATTATAAGACAATTGACCACTTTCAATTTATTTACATGTTAAAGAAGTATGGGAAACCATTTCAAAAAGTATCATCTTAACTACATCATATTTATTAAACTTTTCTCCTGCACCAAAGTCTTAGAAACATAATCACAGTGGTCCTTGATCCCCTAGGCTCAGATTAAATGGTAGACTAGTTCATAAATATATTAATAATTTTTTTTATAATTTTATAATTTTAAGACAATCTAATTCAACCTCCTAATCTGACACTTGAGACAGACATAGTGAGGTTATATCACTTGCTAAGGTCATAAAGCTGGCATCAAGCTACAGATTTTCAGAATTAGAAGGGACCTCAGTGTTTATCTACTACAAACCCATTACCAAAAAGTGACTTCCTCTATGATATATGTAATGGGTGGTCATTTAGCCTTTGTTTTCCTGAGAAATATAATCAGTAAGGACCTGCTGCCTTTTGTAGCAATTATTAATATTTTTTAAACTAAAAAAATTGTCTTCTATCTTAGAATCAATCCTGTGTATTGATTTTAAGGTAGAAGAGGGGTAAGGGCTAGGCAGTAGAGGTGAAGTGACTTGCCCAGGGTCACCTAGCTAGAAAGTATCTGAATCTAGATTCAAACACAGCACCTTCCATCTCTAGACCTACCTGTCAACTCACTGAACTACCTAACTGCCCCTGCTCTAATTATTGTGAGATTTTTCCTTATGCTAGGTCTAAACCTTTGACTTTACATAATTTTTATCTATATTTCCTATTTGTATCCTATGTCTAATCCTTTGTCTTTATGGTGTCTTTATGGTGATTGCATGGATGAATGAGTGAAAAGGCATTTTTAAACACTTATTATGTGTCAGTCCTACATTTTCATCATGGGAGCAGGTAGTTTTAAAGGCTATTTGCAAAAGATAGCTAAGTAAATTAAGAATCAGAACTAGAGACAGGAGGTCCTGTGTTCAAATCTGACCTCAGATATTTCCTAGCTGTATGACCCTGGACAAGTCACCTAATAACCCATTGCCTAGCCCTTGCGGCTCTTCTGCCTTGAAACCAATTCAGAGTATCAATTTTAAGATGGAAATTAAGGTTCTTGTTTTGTTTTGTTTTTTTTTTTAAGAGGGTTAGCAAACTTCCTTTCTCAAAAGATAAATGAGGTTGGAGGGGAAACTCTACTCATTACAATGGCCTCCTTTTATTTTGCAGCCTAGGCAGAAGTGTTGGCTTCCTGTTGGCTTTTATTTCAGTAGTGTGTGTGTCACAGAAGTGCACAGAAGACGGAATCCAACACAAAGCATTATTTTTGCCCTTTAAAAAAAAACTTGCAAGCCAACATGATCAATAATGACCTTTGCCAATTGCTCTTTACATTAATCTCTCTGTAGCCCTGCCCTGGGGATTCCTTTATTTGGAGGTCTCTGATCCAGAATAGACAGAAGAAGATAGGTAAACATGGGGCAGGCAGAGTATACTTCACAGGTGCTATAATTTTCATGTGTAATTTACCAGTTCTTGGTCCATAATAGACAACTAATAGATTTTCCAATTGAGGCATTAAATTGATAAAGTTGATAAAGGATAGTCCTATTGCATTTTTCCTACATAAGCCTTGCATAGATTATCATTGCCCTCTAGATATTCTGTAGGCACCTCAAATGCAACGTGTTTGAAAGAGAATCATCATCAATGACCTGCCTAAATGGGTACTTCCTCCATAAGTCCCAGTTTTGTTTTGTTTTGTTTTTAAGATCACCCAAGTTCATATCCTTGGTATTGTTTAATGCTTCCTTTTCCCTCACTCCTCTTTACACAGTCAATTGCCAAACCTTGTTGACTTGAACTAGTCATTTCTCATATCTAAACCTTTCTCTTCATTCACAAAGTCTCTGAGTCATAGTGCAGACACCACTTCTTGTATTGACTATCAAAATAGCTTCCTAATTATCTCCTTGCTTCTACTCTTTTCCTTCTCCCACCCATCATCCATAGTTACTGAAAGAATAAAAATCAAAATAAAACACATCTCACAGACAACTAGGTGAAACAGAGGATGGAGTACCCATAGGCTTAGTCAGGAAAACCAGAGATCAAATTAGCTTTCAGACCTCAGCTGTATGACCCTGGATAAGCCACCTACCTTCTCCTTGCCTCAGTTTCCTTAACTGTAAAATGAGACTAATAAATATAAATACTTCACAAGGATGTGGTGAAGATCAAATAAGACAGTAGTTGTAAAATGCCTAGATCAGACTTTGGCTCACCTTTCATTTTCAAAGAAGACCAATGATGTCACTAGGTGACAACTGGATTTTTAAGTGAATTGGATTTAAGTGAGGCAGAGTTGTATATGTCATCAGACTCACTCTTTCTTCCAGAGTGACAATAATTCCAGTGACAAGGCAAAAGTCAGGGCAATCAGGAATAGCCTGGGATGAAGTGAATGGCCTTGGTGCCTTCCATGTCTGAACAAACTCTAAACACTCTACATTGCCTGCTTCAACTGCCTTCATGGAGGTTGGAACAAATTGTCGTCGTGTACCCATTCTACCAGGAGAAATCTTTACATGCTTGGGGTAGACACCCCACTCCTAAGTCACTGACAGGTTTGAATCCTTTGGTTCCCCTTAACTTGGTTTCGCTTGGCACTGACACAATTTTGCCAGGATGTGACCACTGAGCATGCTATAGCTTCTTGGAGCCACAGGTAAGAATAGAGTGAAAGGTGGACACCAAAGGTGGATGAGGAGCCCTGAAAAGAGTTCAGCAAGCCCTCATACCAGAGGTGATTGCCTAAATACCCCATGCATGTTTTCTTCCATTATACCTTGATAGAAAGAGCACATGGTAGGTTCTAAATAGATACTCATTTCTTTCTATCTTGCTTTATTCATGGGTTCAACAACAAATTTCCTAACCTGTCATGTAAGACTAAGTAGACTGGCTCCTAGCTAAACTTTTAGACTTATTTCATACTATTCACCTTGGAAAGCTCCATATTGCAGCTAAACTGTACTTTTAGTTTTTCACGAAGTTCTAAATCCTAGCTTCTGCCTTGCTATACTTTAAAAGTTATCCCCCATGGCTAGAATGTGCCCCTTCCTCATCCTTCCTTCCAGGGTCAGTTCAGGGTCCACTTCCTTTTCAAAACTTTTCCTGATGCCTCCAGATATTAACATTCTCTCTTGACTCCCTTACATTATACTTATCTGTACATATATCATTTGCCACCAATGAAAGGTGAGCTTCTTGAGGGTAGGGACTACATTTAATTTTTATCTTTGTATTCTAAGCACTCAACAGTGCCTTTGATAGAGTATACAAGCACCTACTTGAATAAACATTCATGAACTAATTTGAATTTGCCAGCCTTCCCTTTCCAGTCCAGCTTGATCTTTGGACTGCGTATGCCTTTATGCTCATGTGCATGTAAACTCATTTGTTAATGAATAGACCTGGCCCAGTGCAAGCTGTTGCAGAGAAGCCCTGTCTTCAGTAACCTTTCATCTGGATATTCCTTTATAGTTAATAAAGGACTTTCCTGTCCATTATTCCATTTGACTCCTCACAATAACTCTGTGAGGTCATCCATAAGGGCAAAAACATATTAGCTAGACAAATAAGGAAACCGAGTCTCAGGGAAGTTAAATGATTTGTCTGAGGTCAAAGAGCAAATAAGCAGCCGATTGAGGAATTGAAGCCAATCCTTATGATGCTAAGTCCAGGGCTCTTTCCATGACAGCATGTATAGGATAAGATACCCAGCACGGCATAGGCTAGTAATGCCAAATGAGATAGGAAGTATTGCTCAGCTCATAGAGAACAGGGAGGGCTGTTTGAAAACACAGTGCAGTACTTCAAAACATTTTCCATCAGCTTTCAGACTAAAGAAGTGATTTGTCTGTACCCTGAAAGGATAGCCACGAGCCAAGTAGGGTAAAGATGAATACTACTCCCTCCTCTTCCCTCTCCTCCTTTCTTCTTATTCTAAGTTCAACTGCTTGTTCAGGGAAGGAGGCAGATGCTGCAGTCTTAGCTGTGAAATAAAATCCTCAAATGCCAGAGGCAGATGAAAGGAAAGGCTGGGGTCAGATACAAAGAACATCAAAGAGGAGGAAGGTCTTTTGGGTAAAGAAAGAAATTGTATCTTTGTGAAGCAAAATAGGAGAAAATCATGAAATACATTCCATGCTGTTTTCCTTACAAGGAAAGCACAAAGCAGTTTTTTTCTTTTGGCCTGGGTTTGAGGTGATAGCTCGTCCCAGTTAAGCAGAAGGTCTAATGCTAATCTCCCTTATCTTTTTGATTAATGCAATGTGTGTGCTATTAGAAGACATGAACCTCTGGGCATATTTATAAACATGCTTATATGAACGAGTCATTAATTATAGTGGAAAATCTCCCTCAAAGAGCAGGAGAGGGTCATTCAGATTTAGAATACACGGGCAGCTAGTGTTTTGTCCTTCAGAAAGTAACCTCTGTGCATCCAAAGGTATCATTTTGAACTGTATGCTATTACCAAGTGATTGACGGGTTGCAAGAGAGAGAAAAAGCAGAATCTTTTTTTGTCATTGTTGTTTTTTTTAGCATTTTTGTGTATTTGTGTGTGAGCAAGGAAATGTAGAATTGAAGTCACTCCCTTGGCTCTGATACAATGGGCTAGAGGTTAAAACCTTCTAGGAAAGAGAAAGAAGAAAAGAAGGATGGAGAAAGTAATTTTTTGCATTTTTTCTTGCTGATGCCCCAGTAAATTAGGCTTACTAAACCGACTGCTTAATAGTAAATTCTTATATAAAAGACCTTTTGTGTTTATGGAGGCTATCTTGTTTATCTGCTATTTTGTTTCAAAAGGGAGAACCAAGCCTTTTAAAATATATGTAATCCTGGGAGACTGTAAGCCTCTGGAGAGCAGGGTTGTTTCATTTTACTTTGGACTTAGTGTCTAATAATATCTTACACATTTTTTAACCTAACCTGTGATTTCATCCATATGAAGAACTATACATTATAGAACTCATTCTACTTATATATATATATATCAGTATATTCATATATAAAATATGTCTCTGCTCTTCTAATCATCTTAGAGGATTGCCTGGAGACCTTGTGGTTAAGTGACTTGTCCAGGGATTTATAGTAAATATGTATGAAACTCAGAACTTGAACTCAGATCTTTTTGACCTTAAGGGCATCACCTTACCCTACTTGATGCTACCTCTCACATTGTAGGGATTTAACAAATGCTTCCTTAATTCAGTAGAATTCCTTGTTATTATTATTATTGTTTATCATAACTAAATTTGATATAGTACTTTTATATATCTATAGCTGTATGAAGGAGGTATGTATACATACAGATAAATGTGTGCCAATTTGTATCAGACCCAATATGCTATTTCATTGTCTATCAGGCCCACATTAATGTTATTATTTAGCTAAAGATTTTAGATTTTGGAAATAGACCAAGTTTGGGGCATAAAGACACTTCCTCTAAACAGTTAGAAATATTATATCCTAACATTTCCTCAGTGACTACCATCAGCCAGAACAGTAAGCTCCTTAGGAATCCTATGGGGCTATATTACCATCCAGATTTTAGTGATCAAAATTATTGTGAGTAGCCACTGGGGCAGACTTGAAACAATTCCCTTGGGGAGAAACTTCTTGTCTTCCTAGTTCCTCATAATTGTGTCAGATAACTACACATTTGGATTACTGGCATTTTGATAGAAAGGAAGTTAATGTTAATTATAATGTATAATAATATGTAGTGTCAGTTTAAGCTATGTCTACCTATCATTTAGTACAATTCCCAAAGCAGGCAATTCAGTTAGAAATCTAATTTAATTCAATAAGCATTTCTTAAAAACCCAACATGAATCTCAGAGAGACTGAAAATACAGAACTTCCCAATAGTGTGAAAATTCAAATTGATGCATCAGTTGTCCGTTTCTCTTGAGAGGAAGGGAACCTTTTGGAGAGTAATGTGAACTTTAGGTCTAACTAAGACAAGGGATAAATTGTGAACTCTGTTTGGGCTTAAGAGTCAACTAGTCTTTGGACATGCTTGGAACTGAGAACATAAGTCAGATGATCCTTTACATCTTGGTAATATCCCTAGCATTTGACACAGGCACTGGCACCTTCCAGTAACTCACTGTGATTTATTGGAGAAATCTGGAAACACCTATCCTACTTTCTGCACACACATTCGTTAGTAGTGATAGAATGAAAAGAAAGGAAAGAAGTAGGAACTTAAAAATAAAAATTAAATTGAATGTGGATTACAAGATCTCTAAGGTTCCTTCCAGCTTTATCTACTGTGACATGTAGGCAAATGCTAACTTGAAAATAGAATCATGAGGATATGAGTTCTTGGAGAAGACACCAACACCTTGGAGATAACACCTCTGGCTTGTCCTGCACTAATTCATGGAAGACATTCTACTCAGATAAGGGGGGAAAATAATGGACTTCCTGGGCATAAGTAATAATAATGATAGAATAAGGATCAATCAATCATTAAACACATATTAAGTACTGTTTATATGCCATGCACTCTGCTAAAAACTGGGAGGGTAAAAAGAGTCAAATGACAGTCTTTGCACTAAAGAAGTTTACAGTCTAATAGAGGAGACATCATGTGAATAAATATATTCAAAGAAAGCCAAAGACAGAATAAATTAGAAATAATTAAGATGGGTCAGGAAAGACTTTCTGTAAAAGATGGGATATGAGTTGGTACTTAGTAGAAACCCAGAAATATAAACATTATATCTCTAACATATCCTCAATTGTTACCATCACTCAGTAGGTGAAGTTGAGTAGGGAAAGCATTCTAGGCATGAGTGAGAGTAGGAGGGGAGATGGAGTATCTCAGAGGTAGAACAGCCAGATGGCCAGTGTAACCAGATTGAAGAGTATGCATCAAAGAGTAGCATGTAAGAAAACTGAAAATGTAGTAGGGGGTTATATCATGAAGGGCTTTGAATGCCAAACAGAGCATTTTGTATTGAGTCCTAGATGCAATAGAAAGTCACTGGAGTTTATTGAATAGGCAGGGTGGCATGGTAGTATCTTTGCTTTAGTAAGAATCACTTTAATGTCTGAGGAGATAGGAGTGGGGACAGACCTGATACAGGCAGGTTATTGTAATGATCCGGGTGTGAGATGATGAAGGCCACTGAGTGGTACCAATGTCAGAAGAGAGAAGGGGGTATATTTGAAAGTTGTTGCAAAGGAGAAATCAACAGACTTGGCAATAGTTTGGATATGGGGGCAGGAGGTGTGAGAGAGGGTGAGGAATTCAGAATGACTCCTAGATTGAGAGCCTGAAGAACTAAAATAATGATATTGCCCTCTTCAGAAAGAGTAAAAGAGGAGATAGGGAAAGCTCAGGAGAAAGATGAGTCTGTGGATAGGTTAAATTTAAGATTTACCTAAAGATTGATTCAGTTAGAAATGTCTGAAAGGCAGTTGGACATGAGAGATCAGATCAGCAGGAATGCTGGAACAGAACTGGTACTTTTGAGAGTCAGCATAGGGATGGTAATTAAATGCATCAGAGTTTATGAGATTCCTAAGTACAGTAGTATAGAGGGAGAAGAGAAGAGGGCCCAGAACAGAATTTTGAATGCAGCTCTTTTAATGAACCATTTTTTCTTTTTCTTGAGAAATAAATCAATGAGTAGGGAATTCTTTTGTGGCATAGGAGCTATAAAATTGTGGGGCTACATCAATAACATGAACTTTGATCTGAAAATTCAGATTCCATTAGTCTTTATCCTGACTTTATACTTTGAGGTAATTGACCAAGGTATCTCCAGAATTTAATTTATAAAAGCTTGAGATCTCAGATTTAGAAAAGACTTCAGAGATGATCCAGCCCAACATATTCACAGAAAAGAATCCTCAGGACAAAATATAGAACAATTTAATCTTGACACAAAGATCTCCACATTCTGAAACAGCCCTTTCCACTTTTAGAATGCACTCATTATTAGGACATTGCTGAGCTGAAGAGTCTAGGCAATCAGAATGGGAAAGGGGCTTCAAGTATATGAAGATATCTTCAACCTCCTACTTTTTCCCTGTGCCACATTCGTTTTTTTGTTCTTACAGCCTAACTATTCTCAATAGCCCCATTTTATGCAAGAAACATTTTTAGCTCCCCTTCATGTTTATGCTTTCTCTCTGTTCATTATCTCTAATTTAGTCTGTGGATATCTCATTTGCTTGAAGTTGCTTGCATGTCCTCTCCCCAAAATTGACTATGAATCTATTAAGAAGAGGGACTGGTTTTGTCTCTCTTTGTAACCCTTGATCTTAGCACAATGCCTAGCCCAAAGTATGTGCTTAGTGATTTGTTGACTTGACTTATCATATGGCATGTTCTCACATTCCTTTACCATCCTATCTGCTTAAACTATCCATTTTACCAATATCCTTCTTAAGATGTGCCACCTAGAATAAATAACAATATTCCAGGCTGGTCTGATTGAGGCAGAACCATGGAGATAGAGCAGGAATTTAAAATTCACAACATCATAATTTGAAGCTGGGTGATACTTTTGAGGTTGTCTAATTCAAGTCCCTCATTTCAGTTTCATAATAATACTTGCTATGTGCCAGGAAATGTTCAAGATTCTAGGAATACAAAGGCATCCTTACCTTTTGGGAAGCTTTTTAAAAAAATGTTCATTCTATTTCTTTCATTTTACATCCAACAAAACTAAGACCCAGATCTGCTTTTAGCTGCCTCTGTATACCAAGATAAGGTCAACATGGGCTCATGGTTTAGGCATAAAGGGTGATACCATAAGCATATTTGGGAACCATGGAAAAGTTTAACTGTCAGATCTATGGAGAAAGAAACAGACTTTGATGACTTTTACAAACAGAACATTTTTTGACTATTTCATTTATCCTGGCTCAGGATGCCATTTTTACAACTTCCTTGATGACTCCATGGCCATAAACAATCAGGAAACTTGTTTACAGCCATGAATGTTGGAGTCTGACTGGCATAACTAAGAGCTATGAAAACTGACAGTGCAGGAAACATAGCTCCCTCTTCCTTGTTTTTCACATCAATAAAAAAAAAGCAATCAGAAAATTTCACCTAAAGATGAGCAAGAGATATCATAAAGAATGACTATGAAATATCTGATGCAAATACATGAGGCATTTTTTTTTTGCCATGTATTTTCAACTGCATTCAAAGAAGCAGGTTTCTTTCAATTTAAAGCAGCTCACCAATTTAAAAACAAACATTATTATTCAAGAGAGACCAAGAGCTAGAAAAATGGAAAAGAAAGTGATATGTGAGGATTGCATTTGGATGCTATTACTGAGTAGGATGAAGATTGTGAGGAAACTTGGGAGTTTCCTACATATGGTGGATAGGACTAGGTTAGGTCTAAGGTGTCTCCTCACAGAAGTCTTCTGAAGATATAGTTGGATTTAATATAGGAGAGATAAACTCCTTGATGATAGTAACTGTATTTGCTTTTCTTTGCAACTTTAGTACTGAGAAAAGTGTCTGGCTCATGGTAGGAAGTAAATAAATGTTTTTTGATTGACTGACTAATTCCTGTTAAAAGGAATTATAGGGGCTAGCTAGGTGGCTCAGTAAATTGAGAGTCAAATCTAGAGATGAGAGGTTCTGGGTTCAAATTTGACCTCAGATGCTTCCTAGCTGTGTTACCCTGGGTGAGTCACTTAATCCTCATTGCCTAGCCCTCACTACTCTTTTGCTTTAGAACCAATACACAGTATTGATTCTAAGATGGAAGGTAATGGTTTGAAAAAAATCAATATAAAGATCCT
The DNA here is from genome assembly GCF_027887165.1 of Monodelphis domestica. Taxonomy (NCBI): domain Eukaryota; kingdom Metazoa; phylum Chordata; class Mammalia; order Didelphimorphia; family Didelphidae; genus Monodelphis; species Monodelphis domestica. The sequence goes on from NC_077227.1 coordinate 622,729,633, forward strand.
TTCAGAATGAGAGTCTCCTAATTCATCTGCTAGCTCTACAGTAGAAGGACATGTGATAGAATGCCTCCAGTGGAAAATGAAACCTTAATGTCTTGAGACATTTCGATAAGACTAGAGCATTAGGTAGTGATGATATGACTGGACAATTGCTGGCTATTCATCACCAAATCACTGAAATTCAGTGGTGTAATGATGCTTATTCAATCTAGTTTAAATAGCTAGAATTGTAGCTGGAAAAACAGGTATCTTAATATGGTTTTGTTTCTTGGGGAAACTCAGTAATTTCAAAAATTTATATATAAATCTTGTGGAAAATTCTAAAAACAGTATTGCCCTCTGTAAACATGTGTGACTTCAGGAGTCTCTCTCTCTCTCCCTTTCTCTCTCTCTCTCTCTCTCTCTCTCTCTCTCTCTCTCTCTCTCTCACACACACACACACACACACACACACACACACACACACACTCACACTCACATACTCTTAAGAAATCCTAAGCCACTTTGGGCCCCAAGAAAATTCATCCTCAAAAAGCAAGTTCAAATCCAATGTGTATGTACTAAGAGGATTCTATGATGATAGGAAGCAAAAGCTTTCTCTACAAGATACATAGCAGAAGGTTATTACTGCATTTCACTGCTTCAGTAACATAATATTTTTATTGGTAAAGATGTGGAGAGTTGGATTAGGAAATATAGGGTAGATTAATGAATGTTTTCTGCCTGAGGATTGCAAAGACTGTTTCATATTATTCTGCGTCATGCATTTTTGTTGAGTCATTTCTCATTTGTTTTAGACTCTTCATGCCCCCATTTTGAGTTTTCTTAGAAATGATACTGGAATGGTTTGCCATTTCCTTCTCCAACTCCTTTTAAAGATGAGGAAATGGAGGCAAACAAGATTAAATGACTTTCTGAGTCATAGAGTTAGTTTCTGAAGTCTGAATCATGTATAATGACACAAAAAGTAAATGCTTTGGGGACAAGCTAAATGGTTCAGTGGTTAGAGGGCCAGACCTGGAGTCCAACAGACCTGGATTCAAATATGTTCTCAGATACTTCCTAGCTGTATATGAACCTAGACAAGTCACTTAATTCCATTTGCCTAGCCCTTGCCCTTCTGTCTTAGAGTTTTTACAAGGACACAAAGTGTTACAAAAAAAAAGTAAATGCTTAATAAATGTTTGTGTACTGATTGAGCTTATTCTTGGAAATTCAGTATTAAGGTTTCACTTCCTTGGTCAAATAATGTTGGTATCCAAATTGCTCTCTGCCTCCTAAGACTTTTGCCATAGTGATTTCCTTAGGTGCTCATTTTTCCCAGGTCCTTTCACATGTCTGACATACAAGGTACTGACAGCTACATTTTTGGAAAGTCTGGCTATAATCACTGAATAAATTCCTCCAGATTGTGAGTGAGTATGGGTTGGAGGACAACAAGCAAGTTTATATGGCATGGAAATGGGAAGCAAAGTAGTCAGAAGAAATGGAATGTATAAGAATAGAATTTCCAGGATTGTGGGAAAACCCTTCAACTACTGCATCAGATAGATGCATCTCTCATATCACAAATGAGATACAGGGTAGCACCTATGCAACACAGAATTAAGAAACTATAGATGAAGAGGCATGACAATAAAATAAAGAGCAAGGTCCATGTGCAGCAAGGGTCATGACAAGAGGATAAGTTGTACAAATACTGGTTCAGAAAGAACTGATGGAAACATTAATTTTGTGACCATAATTAACTAAAATTTATGTTTTATCATAGGCATAATTACAGATCAAGATGTGAAATGGAGCATAGAGATCATTATAGAGCAGAGTCCTAATAGTGGATACAATTCTGGGTGAGACCCTCTTTGGACACATTCTAGCTGTGTAGCCCTGGGCAAGTCACTGATCTCTCTCAGAGCTTAAGTGAGGGAGTAATCATATGAGAATAATCCCATGATGGTAGTAATAATCGCAGGGCTGTTATTGTAATCAAATTATATCACATATGTATAGTACTTTGTAAACTTTAGCTTTTTGATTGCAATGGGGAGGAGGAGGGAATAAGCATTTAGTAAGTTCTTACTGTGTTCCAGAAACTGTGCTAAATACTTTACAAATATCTCATTTCATCCTCATAACAACCCTGGATGGATAGAGGTAAATGTGTTGTGCAAATTGTGAACTCGGGTTTTCCTGTCTCTAGGTCCTACACTGTAGCCACTGCACCACCTGTGTATTACCTCTACTATAGAAATGTCAGCTGTTCATTCAGCAAGAAAAGTTTCTTCTTCTAATTCAATTATATTTTGTAGATAAGTGAATTGCAATCAGGAGAAGATAAGTGACTTGGGTCACACAAGTTGTAAGGAGTAATGTTGGTATTCCATTACAGGGAATTTCCAGTTGTGTCCAATTCTTCATTACACCATTTGTTATTGTGTCAGCAAAAAACACTGTAGGTAAAGGTTTGTTATTTTTTTTCCTCCAGCTTATTTAACAGATGAAGAAATTGAGGCAAACAGAGTTAAGTGACTTGCCCAGAGTCATACAGCTAATTAGTGTCTGAGACTAGATTTAAACTTGGGAAGATGAATCTTCCTGACTCTAGGGCCAGGCTTTCTATCCATCAAACCATTTAGCTACACAATGTTAGCTGGAAGGAGATTAATTTAAAAGCATGATTTGGTTCTTTAAGAAGAGTGGTAGCAATAACTTTGACAATAAAGGAATAGCATTAGTCTGGAAAGCTTTAAAAATACATAATATTTTGGCAGCTAAGTAGTCAGTGGAAAAAGTACCCAGCCTGGAGATAAGAGGTCATGGGTTCAACTCTGATCTCAGACTAATGTTATTTTCCTTTTAATTTTGGAAGAGGCTATTTCATTGGTTGATCATGGAAATCATGCATATATAGTTAATTTTTATTTCAGCAAAACATTGATAAATTATAATTGCAGAAAAATAGATAGATGTGAGCTACATGAGGATATAAATATAAAATCCTACATTTGAGTTAAAAAAAAAAAACTCACCTTCACAAGTACAATATGGGGGAGACATAGCTTTCTAGCAATTCATCCTTTAAAAAAGATTTGTGGATTTTAATGGACTGAAAAGTCAATAAGAATTGGCCACATGTTATGGCATCCAAAAAATAAAATTAGTGTTCTTATTCTAGATTAAGAGAAGTGAGGCATAGGGTCATGACAGCTCTAGTGTCCTCTAACCTGATCAGACCACATCTGCAGTACTGTTTTCCAATTTGAGCAAATAACAATTTTAGGAAGGACATAGATAATCTACAGAACCTTGACAGAAGAGCACTGAGGATGTCAAGGAACCTTAAGACCATGCCATATTAAGGTCTTTGGGAAAAAATAGAGATACTTAGCCAAGAGAGGAGTAATAATGGAGAGGGGAATGAGAGCTCTTTTTAAATATTTGAAGGTCTGTCATATAAAAGGGATTAGATTTATAATTTATGGCTCCAGAGGACAGAGCCAAGACCTATGAGTAAAAATTGCAGTAAGATATTATTTATGTGTAAAGCTTTTTCTTTTTAATAGTTTATTTTTTTTAATCCAAGTAACAAAGATTTTTTTTAAACTAATACGTCCTTATCCACTATACTATGCAAAAGTCTAAAAAAAATAATCTCTCAATATATAGCTGTATAATCCAGGAAAACAAATTCTTACATTAGCCACATCCTAAAATGCTTGTCTATTTTTTTTTTCATTTTAAGATCATCACTTCTATGTCAGGAAGTAAGCAATGGATATAATCTTCATTCTTTTGGATTCATGGCTTATCATTGTGCTGTCGAGAGTTCTGTCTTAAAAATTAGAACTATAAAAAAATAGAATAGGCTCCCTCAGAAACCAGTGGGTTCCCTTTACTGAAATTTTCATGTGAATACTAAATGACCATTTGCTTGAGATACTGAAGAGCTAGGCAGTACAACGTATAGAACAACAGACCTGGAATTGGGAAGTCCTGGATTCAGATCTGGATGCAGACACTTCCTAACTATGTGACCCTGGACATGTCACTTAATGCCAATTGCCTAATCCAGACTGCTCTTGTGCCTTGGAACTGATAAATAGTATTAATTCAAGACAGAAGGTAAAACTTAAAAAAGAGAGAGAGAGAGATGCAAAGAGGATTCATGTTTAGATACAAATTGCACAAGATGACTTCTTAGCTCCCTTCCAAATCAGAGATTCTGAAATGTATGATTATCCTAAAGTACAGGTCTTAGTATGTCATTCATGGATCAATAATCTACAGTGGTTTCTCTTGGTCAACAGAATAAAGCCTTAATTCCTTAGCTTGGCTTTCAAGATATTCTATATTCTGTCACCAATATACCTTTCCAGTCTTATCTCCCAAAACACTCTTCATGTCTTCTCTCCTGTTTTTTGTATAATATAATGGAGTCCAATCTAGTTCTTTGTTACAATGAAAAGAAAAAATCTAAAACAAAAGAGTTTAAGAATGTAGCAATTCTAGATTTCCCTAATTTACTTGTAATATCACTTTTTAGTTTTAAATCAGCCATTAAACAAATGAGTGCAGGCAAGGCACCCAGTAAAGACGGGATCCCAATCGAGGTGTACAAGGCCTTAAACAGAAAGGCACTCCAGGCATTCCACATAGTGCTGACCAGCATATGGGAAGAGGAAGACATGCTCCCAGAACTCAGAGATGCCTCCATCGTAGCCCTACACAAGAACAAAGGCTCACGAGCAGCCTGTGACAACTACAAAGGCATCTCACTACTCTCCACTGCTGGAAAGACACTCGCCCGTGTTATACTCAACAGACTCCTGTCATCTGTTTCAGAGTAGAACCTGCCTGAATCACAATGTGGCTTCCGACCAGATCGTAGCACCATCGACATGGTCTTCATGTTGAGGCAAATGCAGGAAAAATGCCTTGAGCAGAACCTGAGTCTCTACATTGTCTTCATAGACCTGACAAAAGCATTTGACACTATGAACAGGGATGCATTTTGGGTGATCCTTAGCAAGCTTGGCTGCCCAGCAAAATTTGTCAGACTGATCCAGCTCTTTCATGTCGACATGACAGGTGGAGAGACTTCCAATCACTTCAACATCTTGTGAAACAAGACTGTGTCCTCGCTCCGGTACTATTCAACCTATCCTTCACCCAAATATTACGACATGCTGCGATGGATCTAGACCTGGGCATCTACATCAAATACCGACTGGATGGCTCACTATTCAACCTTCGCCACCTGACTGCAAAAACAAAGACAACAGAGAGACATCCTGGAAGCTCTCTTTGCAGATGACTGTGTTCTCATGGCCCACCAAGAAAATCATCTCCAAACCATGGTGGACAGGTTCTCCACCACAACAAAACTGTTTGGCCTGACTATCAGCCTCAGCAAAACAGAGGTGCTGTTCCAACCCACACCAGGGAGGTCAACTAACCAGTCGTGCATTACAATCGACGGCACACAGCTTTCTAAGGTCAACACTTTCAAGTACCTGGGCAGCACCATCGCCAACGATGGGTCCCTAGACCACGAGATTAATGCCAGGATCCAAAAGGCCAGCCAGGCACTCGGGCGGCTGCTCTGCAAAGTCCTCCAACACAAAGGTGTAAGCACTGCGACGAAGCTCAAAGTGTGTGACGCAGTGGTCCTCAGCTCGCTCCTGTATGGTTGTGAGACATGGACACTGTACCGGAAGCACATGAAACAGCTGAAGCAATTCCACCAACACTCCCTCAGGTCAATCATGAGCATCCGATGGCAGGACCGAATCACCAACCAGGAAGTCCTTGACAGAGCCAACTCCACCAGCATCGAAGTCATGGTCCTCAAAACCCAGCTACGATGGTCTGGACGTGTCATCTGCATGGACCCACAGCGAATACCAAGACAGGTATTCTATGGTAAACTGTCAGCTGGACTCAGGAAACAAGGCCCACCAAAGAAAAGATACAAGGATCAGCTATAGTCCAACTTGAAGTGGGCTGGCATTACACAAAGCAACTAGAACTCACCGCCTCTGTCAGAAGCAGCTGGCGAACCCACATTAACCATGCCGCCACCACCTTTGAAGATGAGCGACGTCGATGTCTTGCCGCTGCATGTGAACGCCGACACCCGGCCACAACCGCACCTCCCATAACAACTGGCGTCCCATGCCCCATGTGCCACACACTCTGCGCCTCAGCCTTTGGACTTCGAAGCCACATGAGGGTACATCAATAGATGATAATGCACAAAGACAATAGTCATTCTCGGTCACCGAGAGACTACCACTAACTAACTAACTAGCACATTTTGACATTATCTTGGTAGAGGATGTGAGATGTTGATCTAAACCTAATTTTTGTCATACTGTTTTCCAGTTGTTGTTGTTTTTTTGTCAGATAGGGAGTTCTTATCCCCAAAAATGGGGTCTTTAAATCTATAAAGCACTAGATTGCTGAGGTCATTTACCTGTTATCTATTCTGTTGATATATACTTCTATTTCTTAGTCAGGATTACTGCTTTATAGTATAGTTTAAGATCTGGTACTGCTATGCCACCATCCATTTTTTTTTCATTAATTCTCTTGATATTCTTGATCTTTTGTTCTTCCATATTAATTTTGTTATTATTTTTTCTAGTTCTATAAAATAGTTTTTTGGTTGATTGTTATGGCACTGGATAAGTAAATTAATTTAGCTAGATTTATCATTTTCATTTTATTAACTTGGCCTACTTGCAAATAATTGTTTTTTTTCCAATTGTTTAGATCTAATTTTATTTGTGAGAAAAGTATTCTGTACTTGTGTTCATACAATTTCTGCATTTGTCTTGACAAATAATTTCCCAAGCATTTTAGGATGTCTTTCATCTTCTTTGCCTCATCTTTCATTTTCTTTGCTTCATTTTTCATGTCCTTTGCCTCATTTTCAAACTGATTAATTTTGGCTTACAAGTCACTATTTTCTTATTTTAGTTCAAGGGCCTCTGTTTCCAGATGACTTATCTTGGTATTTAAGTTCTTTTCCCAGTTATCTTCAGCCTCTCTTAATTGTGTTTTGAATTGTATTTTGAGTTCTTCCAAAGCCTGTGTCCAATTAGCTGGAGTTTCTGTGTTTTTGCTTGGTGTTCCTTCATCTTTCTCTGTTGCATTTGCTCTTTGTTCATTGCCTGAGTAGAAGCTGTCGATTATAATTTCTTTTGTTGTTGTTGTTTGCTCATATTTGCCCCTTCTTTCCCCCTTGTAATTACCTGCACTCTTGCTCCTCTCATTGTGTGTTGGATCTGTGGTTTTGGGCTTTTTGGTCAGCCTTCTCCCTTGGAGCTTAGTCAGCAAATCTCTCAGAGCAGTCCGTGGGGGAGGGGTGTTAGAGACTGAGCTTCCCTGCCCTCTGAAGGCTTTGATGAGATTAATCCCAGCTGAGTTGCAGAGCTGGATGTACCCTGAGGCCCTGAGGAAGGGGGGGGGCAATATGGAGTGTCTCTGCTACTGCAACTAGGCTTCCCACTCTGCGCTTATTCTCCAACTGCTTCCCCACCACCTGTGTTCAATGCTCTGAGGCTGGCACAGCTTTTCCTGCAAGGTACTCCCTCCAGACTAACACCCTTGCCCTCCCGCCCCCAGAGGTTCCAGCTACCACTGGAGGCTCAGCACTCTAGGTGGGGGAGGGGTCCTGGGACCTTCCTTCTTCCTTCCCCTTAAACTCTAGTGTTCTCAAATTCAATCTTTTGGGGAGTGTACCTTTTAAGTTGAGTCCAGAAGTAGGGTTCTTTGGCTCTGTCCTGTTGTTAGGTTTAATTTTCAGTCCCCAGGAGCATTTAGTGTATAATCGGTAAGGAAGGGTTTTCAGAGGTCTGAATTTTTTCTGCCTCTACACTACCATCTTGACTCCACCTCCCTCTCCCAAGCATTTTAGATTTAGAGTGACATTGAATTCAATTTTTCTTTCTCATGCTTGCTTCTGGGTTTTGTTGGAAATATATGATGACTTAGGTGGATTCATTTTGTATCCTGCAACTTTGCTAAAGTTATTAATTATTTCAACTAGTTTTTTAATTGATTTTCTAGGATTCTGTAAGTATGCCATCATTACCATCCACAAAGAGTGATAGTTTGATTTCCTTATTGCCTACTTTTATCCCTTCAATTTCTTTTTCTTTTCTAATTGCTACTGCTAGCATTTATAGTACAATATTAGTTAATAGTGGTGATAATGTGTATCTTTTCTTCACTTTTAATTTTATTCAGAAGGCTTCCAACTTATCCCCATTGCAGATATTACTCGCTGACACTTTTAAATAAATACTATTTGTTATTTTAAGGGAATGCCCTTTTATTCCTATGATTTTTAGCACTTTTAGTTGAACTGGGTGTTGTATTTTGTCAAAGGCTTTTTCTGATCCATTGAGATCTTCATGTGATTTTTGTTTGTTTGATTATTGATATGGTCAGTTATGCTGATAGTTTTCCTAATATTAAACTAGGCTTTCATTCTTGGTATAAATCCACCTGGTCATAGTGAATAATCCTTGTGATATATTGCTGTAGTCTCTTGGCTAGTATTTTACTTAAGATTTTTAAATCATTGTTCATTAAGGAGTTTGGACTGTAATTTTCTTTCTCTGTTTTAGATCTTCCTAGCTTAGATATCACCACCATATTTATGCTATGAAAAGAATTTGCAGGACTCTTTCTTTGCTTTTTTTGCCAACTAGTTTGTTTAATATTGGGATTAATTTTTCTTTAAATGTTTGATAGAATTTTGTTATGGATCCAACTGGCCTAAGGAATTTATTCTTGGGGAATTAATTGATGATTTTTTGAATTTCTTTTTCTGAGATGGGATTATTTAAATATTCTATTTCCTCTTTTGTTATTCTATGTAATTCATATGTTTTAAATATTAATTTCTTTCACCTAGATTATCAGATTTATTGTCATATAAGGGGGCAAAATAACCCCTAATGATTACATTAATTTCCTTTTTACTGGAGGTGAATACTCCTTTTCATTTTTAATACGGATAATTTTATTCTTCTTTCATTTTTCTAATGAAATTGACTAATGTTTCACTTATTTTTTTTATAGAACCAACTCCTAGTCTTATTTATTAATTCAATGGTTAATTTACTTTAAATTTCATTAATTTCCCCCCTTGAATTCTAGGATTTACAATTTAGTCTTTAATTGGGGATTTTTAATTTGTTTCTTTTCTAGGTTTGTAGTTGTTGGTGGTGGTGGTGGTAGTGTTGTATGGCCAGCTCATTGATCTGTTTTTATGCTATTTTATTGATGTAAGCATTCAGGGTTATAAATTTCTCTGTAAGTATTGTTTTGACTGTATCCCAAATTTTCATGTTCTCACCTCAATGACATTCTATTTAATTACATTATTGATTGTTTCCATGATTTGTTCTTTAATCCTCCCATTTTTGAAGAATTAAAGATTAACTTCAAATTAATTTTTAATTTGCCTTTCCATGAACCCTTATTAATTATCATTTTTATTGCATTATGATCTGAAAAAGTTATGGTTATTATTTCTCTTTTTATGCATTTGATTGGGAAGTTTTATCCCCTAGTACATGATCAATTTTTGTATATGTACCATGTACTGCTAAAAAGAAGATACATTCCTTTTTGTTCCTATTCAATTCTTTCCAGATACCTATTAAATGTAACTTTCCTAGAATTTCATTCAATTCCTTTATTTCTTTATAATTTATTTTTTGGTTAAATTTATCTTTCTGATACAAGAAGGTAGAGGTCCCCCATTAGTATATAGCTTTACTATTTCCCCTTTAAGCTCCTTTAGTTTCTCCTTTAAAAACTAGATGCTATACCATTTGGTGCATATATATTAAGTAATGGAATTTCTTCATTGTCTACACTGCCTTTTATCAATATATCATGATTACTACTCCTGCCATTTTTTATCTCAATTGAAGATCAGTAGATTCTGTTCCAGCACCTTACCTTTACTCTGTATGTGTCTACCTGCCTCAAATGTGTTTTTTTAAACAATATCTGGTAGGATTCTGGTTTTAATCCATTCTGCTCTCCACTTCCATTTTATGGGTGAGTTTATCCCATTTGCATTCAGAGTTATGATTACTATTCAAGTATTATCCTCCATCTCATTTTCCTTTTTTAATACTGCTCTTTCCCCTTTCACTTGTTGCATTCTCCCTTCCTTATATTACTCTCCTTCCCACCACACTCTTTCTTATTCCTCTTCTACTTCTCTATAGGGAAAGGTAGTATTCTATAAACCCTTTGAAATTGGGTGTTTTTCCCTCTCTAAGCTATTCCAAAGAAGGATTAAAATATTACTTGTCACCATTTTATTCTCCTTCCAACTGCGATAAGTTTTTATTTTCCCCTCATGTCTCCTTCTGTGATATAATTTATCCCATTTTACTTCTCTCTTCTCATTTTGCTTAGTGCAATCCTCTTTTTCATTCCTTGGGATTTTTTTTTTTCATATCATCCTAAACAGCTTACTACTACATCCTCTCTGTATGTATACTTCTTCTAACTACTATGATAATGAAAACAATTTTTAAGAGTTATAGGTATCTTTCTAAGTAGGAATATAAACAATTGACCATATTGTAGCCTTTAATACTTTTCTCTTTCTTAATTACCTTTTTATGTTTCTCTCGAATTTTGTATTTGGACATCAATTTTTCTATTTAATTCCAGTCTTTTCTTCAGGAATGCTTGGAATTCTGCTATATAATTAAATGACCACATTTTCCCCTGAAAGAATATACTAAGTTTTGATGGGAAGATGATTCTTGGTTGTTAACTCAGTTTTGTTGCCTTACAATATCATATTATAAGCTTTCAGGTCCTTCAACATCAAAGCTGTCAGATCATATGTAATCCTGATGGGGGCTCCATGCTATTTTAATTGTTTCTTTCTGGATGTTGTAAATATTTTCTCATTGGCCTAGGAGCTCTTGAACTTGACTATAACATTCCTGGGAGTTGTCATTTGGGGATTTATTATAAGAGGTGATCTATGGATTCTTTCAATTTCTATTTTACCTTCTTGTTCAAGAACATAAGGGTAGTTTTCTTGAATAATTTCTTGTAATCTTATGTATATATTATATTTTCTCCTATTGTTTCATTCTTTTCATTTTGTTTTATTGTTTCTTGATGTTTTGTGAAGTCATTAGCTTTTATTTGCCCAATTATAATTTTCAAAGACTGAATTTCTTCCATGACCTTTTGGTCCTCCTTTTCCTTTTGATCTATTCTACTTTTCATGGAACACTTTTCTTCTTTGGATTTTTTTGCCTCTTTCCAATTGGTCAATTTTTAAAAAAATTACTTTATTCCTAAGATTTTTGTGCCTCTTTTCCCAGTTGACTAATTTTTGCCTTTTAAGCTGTTATTTTCTTTTTGTATTACTTTCATTTCTTTTTTCCCCCCATTTTTCTTTGAAGTTTTGCATGTGGTTCCTTGGCTTTCACTATCCTCTACTGACCATGTGTGTCTTGCTCTTTGTCTCCATACAAATTTTCTGTGGTTACATGTTTCTCTTGCTATTTCCTCATTTTCTCAGTCTTTCTTTTGCCTATGGACTGAGAGTTCTGAAAGCTCTCAATTCTATCCCTTCTGCTAATGGCTTTTAGGATTCAGCATTTTGAACTATTTTTCCCTGGGGCTAGTACTTCAACCACAGCACAGGCTTCAAAGACCAAGCACTACAGACTTCTGGGCCTCACTATAAGCTAGTGCCAGAGCTTGGGACTTCAACAGTTGGGGGTGGGGTGCTCTGCTATTGGTGTAGGTAGGGTCTCATGATCCTGAAGTTGGCCTATGCCCAGGTTCAGAACCTGATACAATTGGTGGAAGGTGAGGGTCCTATACTCTTTGTGTGTAGTTTTACTTCCAGTTCCCCCTTAGCCTGTGAAAATTGATTCTCTCTGCCTAACTTTCATGTTGCTTTCATGAGGAGAGCTTTCCCTGTTTGTCTTTCTCTTGGTTTTTGACTCTTGCTATGTTGAGGTACTTTTTAAAGATTGGTTTGGAAGATTTCTCAGAGCAGTTTCAGCTTTTGTTCCTACTAAGCTGCCATGCTGACTCTGTCCTTTGACTTTTTATTTCTTATTTCACTTTCTTTTCAATGACTGTCCCCCATGCCTGTATAAACTGCCTCATGGAACTCCTACTTCCATTTAAGGCTCATTTAAGGGAAAAAACCTTCCCTAATTCCCCTATTTGTATGTTAGTCTTCCCAGCCTCTCTAGCCCCACTGAATCATCCAGCATTTATTTTTTATATACTTTATGCTTACTTGTGAATGAAAATATTGAATCAATTTCATAGAATTGAAGTCCTCTGAATGTAGAAAGTGTCTAACTTCTGTATTTGTACCCTCAATACGAGAACAATGCTCTGTCTAGAATTGATGCTATCAATGGTAGTTGATATATTTGATAGATGACTTGGAGAATGTTTAATGAAGAGCAACTAGGACAAAGAAATCAATGAAGATTTTGCTGAAAGAAACCTTATTTGAAGGAGCTGGGTATATTCATCTAATTTAAGAGAAGGTTGTGGGAATACTATAGCTTTTTTTTCAAATACCTAAAGAGCCAAGTGAAAGAATGGCTTCTTACAGATTCAAACAAGGCTGTACTTTATTCAAACTACCTGTATCTCCTGCACCAAGGAATTAACTAGCTTTTATTAATGTTAAAATTAATTATGTTTGGATTCTGAATATTATTTATATTGGTGGTCACCAGGGATTTAATTTCTAAATCCAAAAATGAATTACTAAAGTAAATGGAATTTATGGTAGTTTACTTACAATATTTACAATAGAAGGAAGATATTAAGAAATGAGAGAGAGAGAGAGAGAAAGAGAGAGAGAGAGAGAGAGAGAGAGAGAGAGAGAGAGAGAGAGAGAGAGAGAGAGAGAGAGAGAGAGAGAGAGAACTTCTGACTTCTTCTGATACCAGTTAGAATCCCTAAGCCCCAGCCAGTGGAAGAGGATCTCAAGAAGATGAGCCTTACCTGGAGGCTTCATGCCTTCAGAAAGGCGTGGTCACTAAGTCAGCTTTTCACTCACCAATGGCGACAATCTAAAAGAAGTCTAGGTGTCTATATTCTGGTCGCTCCTCAAGGGTCTGTCTTCCAGTCACTCCTCCAAGTCAGTGCCCGAATGAATTATCTCCTTCTGCCTTTTGGTCCTCTTTTAAAAGATCTTTTTCTCTTGTGGTGCCTCCCATAAATTTTCACATCTACCAATCACAGCAGATGCTTTTCTCCAGGACTGCCCATTATTTAGTTCTCACCTTTTTTGGTTAGATTTTCTCCCAGACTGTCCATTCTTTAGTTCTTACCTGCTTTAGTTAAATTATATATTATATCTTTTGGGGTTATTTAGCACCTCTTTTGGTAAGTTCACCTTTTATAGTTACTTAACACATTTTTGTAGTTAAAATCTAAAAATAGATTGTAGCTTCCAATTCTAGCATCACTATAAAGGAAGAGCTAAGTACCTTCATTGTTAAAATCAGGAGATAGCTAAATCCAGTCTTCACATTGATATATATATATATATATATACATATATATATATATATATATATATATGTATATATATATATATATACCTGTACATATTATATATATATTTATAAGTATATTTATACATAATATAAATAAACTATATTTGTTATTGTATATTATATATAATATATAATTTTCTAATATAAACATATATTATAAATATATATTTAATTTCAAATTAAATTCTTCTAATATAGAAAGCATTGTATTGCTTTTCTATTTCATCTTTAGTGCTTAACATGGTATCTGCTATATTATAAGTATTTAATAAGTCCTTCTTGATCAATTAAAGGCTATGAAATTAAAAATGGATTTTTAATTCTATTTTGTTGACTTAATCAAGATAGATTTAACATTCCTCTTCTGCTCTTCATTACCCTTGAAACTTCACCCACCACCCACATTCTAAAGAAACTTGATTAACCTAAAAGGTGAAACCTCATCAATTCAAACTATTGTAGCAACTCCCATGCTTGCAGATTAATCCCATTGCATGAGGACTTATCCCATCACTTGAGAACTGATCTCATCTCCTAATGATGTAATGGGGAGGAACTTCTTTATTATGTTTTTAAACCCTTACCTTCCATCTTAGAATCAATACTATACATTGGTTCCAAGGCAAAAGAATGGTAAGGGCTAGGTAATGGGGGTTAAGTGACTTGCCCAGTGTAAAATTTAAATATTTAACATTTAATAATAAAAATATTATATTTTATGGAGGTTTGTTAAAGATCATTAGAAATCAAGGAATAAAGAGGATATAAAATAAAAACCACATGCCCATGGTTGGTTAGCCCATTTAAAATCCCCATGATTAGCTTACCACCATACTTGCTACATCATTGCAAAGGAAGAGAGTGAGTCAGAGGTGTTACCTCCATTTAAATACCAATAACATGATCTTACCAAAATGGAGACACAGGAGGCATTATAGGGAATTTTGGGAATGAAGTCCAAAAGTTCAAAATCTCCATTTATACATACCCCCCCACCCTCCGGCTGAGGAAGACTAGTCTCTCTAGAGGGTCTTGTAAACAAACCAACTTTGAAATCACAATAATTTGAGGATGAGAGGAAAGAGAACAAAGCCAAATGATTACTATGTGCATTGACAAAAAGCCAGTTAGTAGGCAGTCACCTTTGGCATAAGAGTATACATACAAAACAAATGCATTCAACCCCACACAGTTCAAATTACCACATCCCAAAGTTCACTCTGGGTCTTCTGATTCAGGGTGTTGTCTGTGCAGGCATCTTAATTCTGCCTTCTCCAAACAATTCATTTTCTGGATTCGGAGAGGTAGCATGCTACTTAACCTAAAATTAATCTCAAAAATAATTTAAACATTGCAATTTTGAATAATAATAATTATACATATCCCCCTGAAGAGGGTGATTGAAAAACACAGGAATCACTTAGGGATGCATGGCTGAGTTATGAGGTATATGAATCAATTGGCAAGAGAAATAAAAAAATATATTTAAAAAATCCAAATAAAAAATAAATTCTGGATGAAATATAGACTATCAAAGTCTTATGTGTAAAAAATCTAAGTAAAGGAAAAATAAATCCATAACAGGTCCTTGAATCAGTGACATATGTAATTATGCACTTATACCATCAGTAGCCAAGACTACAGAAAGTTGACACATTATGAAAGACAGAGTAGGGACTAGATTTTTGTGTGATAGGGAAGTATCATTCCCTGGTATGATTTTACCTTCACTTTCAGGGATAGGGGGAGCCAGGATGATAGTCATAATTCAGTACTTGTCTGTGAGTATTTCACAAAGCATGTGGATACAAGGAATTCTATGTCTTAACATATGTCAAGCATTGCAACCTCGAGTCTCACACACTAGGTTCAAGTCCTTTGGTATTTGCTTATAAGTTCATCAATCCTACCTGGATTGGTTTGGTCTTTTTTGACCTTGTATTCAATTGTTACTATACAAGTAGCTTTGTGCTTTGGCACTGTGCAATGACTCTTTTTGTATTCTCTTCTTCTGGAATCAGATAGAATTATTAAGCAAAGTCCCATAAATTTTTTAAACAATCAATGTCATAATTTTTATAGTCTGAGGCTTTTGGGGTATGCACTGACATTATAGCAAATATATTTTAAACTTATATTACTACAAAATCAAAAAAGAAAGAAAATCTTCTAAATACTGGTGACATGAGGTTTAAATACAAAAAGGAAAGAAAAGATAAAAAAACTGAAATAGTATATTGCACATGGAAGCAAAAACAATAATAAAAGAGTTTTAAAGATCAAAAATATATAACATAATCATTGGCACACTGTGTCAGCTAAGGAAATGTAGAATTCAAACGTTTGTCACCAAAAATGATATCCATTTCCTCTTCAAACCTGGCCATGATCCACTGTGAGTACAAAGAAAATGATTTTCACAAAATAACAGTTTTTTTATAAAGAACAATAGTACAACATATAATGCACATTCAAAAAGTACCAAAATCCCCAAAATTCACGATAGCCCGATTAATTACAATAGAAAACAAACCCACTATCATATTTCATATAAGTTGCTATATTAAAAAAAAAAAAAACCTATGAACTGATCGATATTTGTCACAATTTTTACAGATCTAGCAAATCTTTCAACCTTGGCAAATACATTTTTAAGCAATGTAAAACTTATTTGGGTCTAGAACATCACCAAGAAATATATATTGTTCTGGTGGAAGTAAATTAACTTGAAGAGATTTTTCAGGAGCTCTGTTTTTTTTTCGCCTTCCTGACTCATAGAAACACCTTGGTAGGATATATCTTTGTTTCTCTACCATTAATACAGCATTCTTAATATATATATATATATATATATGCATATATATATATACACATATGTATGTATAAATATTTTTCAAAAATCATCCATTCAGAAACTTAGTTACTAAAATTATTTCTGAAAGCCCTTTAGAATTACCATTTAAATTCATAGCTCATTAAATTCTCCAAAGTTTGCATAAAATTTAACCATTTAAAATCCATCATCATCTATAT
The DNA here is from genome assembly GCF_027887165.1 of Monodelphis domestica. Taxonomy (NCBI): domain Eukaryota; kingdom Metazoa; phylum Chordata; class Mammalia; order Didelphimorphia; family Didelphidae; genus Monodelphis; species Monodelphis domestica. Next base: position 622,746,261 of record NC_077227.1, read on the forward strand.
GACAATTTACAAAACCAAAATAGAGAAAAAGACTATTTTTATATGGACTTATTCAATAATATTTGTTCAGTATAGTTATAGGGAAAAGAAATAGATATAACAGTAGTTAAAACCCAATACTTTAAAATGATTCAATGTAACAGAATATTATTGAATACATTAATATAGGAACTTAAAACCACAAAATCTTAAACAAAACAAGCAGCAAAATACAATAAGATACAGACTTTCATAAAAAGAAAATGGAGTCTGAAAAGGCTTAAAATTTCACCTCCCAGCCTCTTAAAGTTTCTTTCTCTATTCATTCAGAGTCCTTTTGTCAGTACTTTGATATCTCCCATAGTGAGGGAGAATGTGGGTTTTAGGAATCTCAACCTGGGAAGGGCCAAATGGCAAAGAGTTGCAGGGAGATGAATTTCTCCCCTGAATCTCAAGCAATATAATTGAAAGAATCAGTGGTAGAAAGAAAAAAACATCTTAAAGATGGAAGCTATTTGAAATAGGTAATGCACTGCTCTTTCATAGAATATGCCATGCTTGTAATCAACTTCCTGTTTGGAAGAGTCTCTCCCTTCTCTCCATACCCCCTGAGGTAAAAATGCTAGTTTCCCTGGAGTGAGTTAGGAGGCTAACATTGCCTAAAGAAAAAGGCACCCTGTTTTTTTTTTCTTTTTTTTTTCCATCTGCCCTGAGGAGGGACTCCAAAGACTCCTAGCTTCTTGGTGGCAGCAATTAGCCCAGCACAGGCAGCAACAGTGGATTTGTGTGTGAGAGGATGGTCTGTGACCTGCATGTGCTAGCAAGTGGCAAATAGGAGACAACTTACTGACCCCCTGGCCTGTCCTAAGCCAAGTTTAAGCCACCATTGGTACATGTGTGACATAGGATGTGATGTAAAGAACTGCCTTTATATTTCGTGTCACTTCCTGTGAGAGAGACTTTTACGGCTTTTGTGGATTTGACTTGGTAAAAACTTGACTTGGAGGATTCTGAAGAATGGGTCCTGAGACTGCTCCCCTTAGGTGACTCTGTGGTGAGTGTTAAGCCTGACTTCCCTTTCCTCTTCTAAAGGTTCCAGCCTCCAAGGAGATCCCTCATCTTGGAGGAGGCCTCCTAGCTGTAAGATGAGCTAGATTTAATCTTCTGGGAAGGCCCCTTGGCTGAGACAACTCTGAACTCCCCCTGGCTCAGGCCAGGCCGGAGTAGGTATTTACCCCTTTCCCTCTTTCTCCTTCTTCTTAATTTCTTCCTTCTATTGTAAATAAACCATTATAAAATTCCATTCTGACTTGAGAAATTCATTGGGATTTAGAATTTAAATCCCTGGCAACCACTAAATAATATATTCAGTCTCAACCCCCAAAATTTACCCTTAACACCAGAGTGAAATAGCTAGGGAGTATCTGAGACTAGATTTGAACCTAGGACCTTCCATCTCTAGATCTGGCTCTCAATCCACTGAGCGACCCAGCTGTCTCCCCCCCTTTAAATTATTTTTTGGATGTTTCTTTAAAGGAGATTACAGTTAAGCAAACAGAAACCCAAATGAATGAATTAATGAAGAAATGATAGACATTTATTAAACATTTACTATGTGCAAAGCTCTGTACTATACTCTTGGGTTAAAAAAAGAAAAGCATGTTTTCAAGGAGCTCATTTTCAAATGTGGGGGGCAACATGTAAGTTTTAGCTATAAGTCAGATGAAAAGGAACTCTGGTTCTCAGGGTACAGCAAAAAAACATATGGTAATATTTTTTTTCAATGACATTTCTACTGATAAAGTCATATCCTTTACTGGTGTTTAATCATTTGACAGTGCCAAGAACTATAAATTAAATATTGAAGCAAAATACATAAATTACAATTTAATGCCAAGTAGAAAGCAATCAACCAATTATAAAATATTTGCTAAATACCAACTATGTGCCATGTATTTCACTAGGTGTTGAAGATAACAAGAAGAAATGCAGAGCAAAGTTTTTTACAATATTTCAGAAGAGACCCAGGCACATAAGTCAAATAGAAGCAAAGTAGATATAAGACAGTTTGTAGGTTTTGAGGCCTCAGTGTGTTCACACCTGTTTCTAATCTAATGACTGTTTATTGAAAAATACATATCAGATTTGGGGAAGCCACTTTAGTACATCAAACAGGTGATTGAGGAGGGCCAACAGCCCCTTAAGATTTATTAGTTCCATAGCAAAGACACCACTGCTCGAAATTATTTTGGAATTTTTCTTTGGAAAGTGCCTTCAAAGCCAACAAACCTTTTTTGTTATTCCCAAGAGAGAGGAGTATTTGCTGTTTGATTTTAGAGTTTTGAAAACTTTAGTGACATAGCTGCAGAAAAACACAGAGTTGCGAAAGGAGATGGTGGGGTTTGCTGAGAGGAAGATAATCCAAGTAGAGGGCTGAGACTGAACAAAAACACCAGTCAGGAAATAGCCTGAAACCTTTGGGAAATTTAAGGTAATCCTTTTAAGTTTTAGCTACTTAAAGTGGGAGCATGGATGAGTAAAAGGGTAAGAAAGTTGTCTTCTTGGAACCAGGGCAAGAAGTACCTTGAAGACCAGGATAAGAAGATTGGATTGTATATATAAGCAATGGGAAGCTATAAAATATGTATGAGGAGAGCCACCATTACATTTGGGCATTTGAAGTATTATTCTGACAGTACTGTATAGGAAGTAGTGGATAAAAAAGGAGGACACAGAGTTTATAGTACAGTTAGAAGATTCTTACAATTGTCCAGGAGAAAAGGAATAAAGTTAGATCAATTTAGATCAATTTGTTGAGGAACAATTTCTTTTTATGTTGTAATATTTAAGAAAAAAGTATTCTCCACTGGGAAGATATTATTAATAAAGGTCTTATTTTTAGCTACAGTGACTATGATATCTTACCAAAAATAATATTAGTACTAGAAGCTGATAGCCTGACTCAACAAACAGTGACACTGATGATAAATATTCAGCAAATGTTTCTGAGAACTGCAAATGAAAAAAAGAAAAAGAAAAAAGAAACCCACCATCCATTCCAGATCCATCTCAGCACAGACCAATGACCTGGATAATGAGATAGCTCTACTTGCCAGGGAAGGAAAGAATGGAGTCAAAATGAACTTGTATTTTGGCTTGGCACATAGGAAAAATAATTGTCCTGATCACTAATTATTCATATGGGAAACTCATCTGGAATAATTTCATAGTCCCTTGAAGAAGTGAGGATGTTCTAGCATTTCAGGATGACAACTGGAGGCCTTTGAAGCATATTTCAATCTAATTCAAGTCCATAAGCATTTACTTATGAATACTACATGCAAGCACTTATGCCAGTTTTGAGGGTACTTGAATATAGTATAGTATAGTGGTAGTCTCTCGGTGACCGAGAATGACAATTGTCTTTGTGCATTATAATCTATTGATATAACCTCATGTGGCTTTGAAGTCCAAAGGCTGAGGTGCAGAGTTTGTGGCACATGGGACATGGGACGCCAGTTGTTACAGGAGGTGCGGTTGTGGCCAGGTGTCGGCGTTCACGCGCAGCAGCAAGAAATCGACGTCATTCATCTTCAAAGGTGGTGGCGGCATAGTTAATGTGGGTTCACCAGATGCTTCTGTCAGAGGCAGCGAGTTCTAGTTGCTTTGGTGCTTTGGTTTAAGGCCTTGTACACCTCAGTTGGGATCCCGTCTTTACTGGTTGCCTTGCCTGCACTCATTTGTTTAATGGCTTTTTGGACTTCCTCTATTGAAGGAGGGACATCAAGTTGTTCAATGGAGCGGTTTTGGGGGATCTGGTCAAGGGCGCTTTGGTTGACTGAAGAGGGTTGGTTGAGAAGCTGACTGAAGTGTTCTTTCCACCTGTTGCTGATGCCTTTTTTATCTTTTATGAGAGTGTCACCGTCAGAGGATAGCAAGGGAGTGGTGGTGGGTTTTAATGGCCCATAGACAGTCTTGAGGGCACTGAAAAATTGTTTGTAGTTTTTCGTATCAGCAAACCGCTGGATTTCTTCTGCCTTTTTTTCCCACCATCGGTCTTGCATCTTCCTGATCTCATGCTGAGCCTTGGCTTGGAGTGACTTGAATCTGTCCTTTTTAGGAGCAGAGTTTGGGTTATTTTGCCACTCCATAAAGGCTTTGTTCTTTTTGCTCAATAGGTCTTCAATAGCAGTGTTGTTCTCGTCGAACCAGTCCTGGTGGTTGCATTGTTTGGGGCCTAGGACTGCCTTTGATGTTTCCTTCACTGCATCTCTGAACTGGTTCCATTTCTCGGTTGAGCTTCCAGTGAGTGGTCCCTTGGCAGACACCTTGTTGTCCAGGCAGGACTGGAATGTTTGCAAATAAGATGGATCTCTAAGAGGACTCATGTTGTAAAATGTGTGAACTGTCTGGGCATGTTTTGGATGGCGAGGTGCAATGCACATTTGAAGAGTTGCTCTAACCAATCGTTGGTCTATCCAGCATTCAGCTCCTCTCATGGCTCTGGTGATCTTTACATCCTGGATGTCTCGCCAGCGTACAATGATGTAGTCAATGAGATGCCACTGTTTTGATCTTGGGTGCATCCACGTTGTTTTATATTTGTTCGCCATTCTGAACACAGTGTTCGTGATGGTGAGTTTGAACTCTGAGCATTTGCTGAGTAGCAGTAGGCCGTTGTTGTTCATTTTGCCCATGCCGTGTTTGCCGAGCAGTCCTTTCCATCTTTCATGGTCCTGGCCAACGCGGGCATTGAAGTCTCCCAGTATTATCAGCTTGTCATTTGTGGGCACTGAGTGCAGGGAGTAGAACTGCTCGATGGTCTCCTCTGTGCTGGTCAGTGTTGGGGCATATGCGCTGATGATTGTGGCATACCGGTCTTTGCTGAGAGCCAAATGGATCTTCATGAGCCTCTTGCTGATGCCCACAGGCAAGTCTGGCAGCTGTTTGAGCAAACTGGCCTTGATAGCCAGACCAACACCGTGAACTTGAGTATATAATGGCATAAAGGAAATAATCTTTGACCTCTAAGTACTTACATTCTACTGGGTAAGAGGAAAGAAAGAAAGAAAGAAAGAAAGAAAGAAAGAAAGAAAGAAAGAAAGAAAGAAAGAAAGAAAGAAAGAAAGAAAGAAAGAAAGAAAGAAAGAAAGAAAGAAAGAAAGAAAGAAAGAAAGAAAGAAAGAAAGAAAGAAAGAAAGAGAGAGAGAAAGAGAGAGAGAAAGAGAGAAAGAGAGAAAGAGAGAGAGAGAGAGAGAGAGAAAGAGAGAAAGAGAGAAAGAGAGAGAGAAAGAGAGAAAGAGAGAAAGAGAGAAAGAAAGAAAGAAAGAAAGAAAAAAGAAAGAAAGAAAGAAAGAAAGAAAGAAAGAAAGAAAAAAGAAAGAAAGAAAGAAAGAAAGAAAGAAAGAAAGAAAGAAAGAAAGAAAGAAAGAAAGAAAGAAAGAAAGAAAGAGATCAAATAATCAGTTAAAAATATTTGTAAAGGGTCTACTTTATGTCAGGAACTGTCTTAAGCTCTAGGCATTGTGAATTTTAGATTTACTCCAATCTGCTTAGTCTTTAGAATTCTAGCAACTAGGAAGGTATACACCCCCACTTAAGGATTAACTGTGAGGAGGATGGCTTTTGACCAACATGTGCTAGCAAGTGACAAATGAGAAACAACTGACTGATCCCCTGGGCCGTTCTAAACCAAGCTTAAGCTACCATTGGTACATGTGAGATGCAGAAAGTGATGTAAAGAACTGCCTATATATTTCGTATAACTTCCTGTTATCTCTCTCTTGGTGATGTTGGGAGTTCTGCGCAGCATTTTGGCATGCTTGTAGTGTTTGGTTCTGTAGTGTGGTTCAGGTGAGACATCTTCCCTGAGCAACCTTGGTGAGTAAACCAAGGCTGATTCCTCCTTTCCTTGACCTCGTGAAAGACACTATCCTCCGAGGCAACCCCTCATCTTGGAGGAGGCTTCATGGCTGGAAGCTGAGCTAGATTTAATCTTCTGAGAAGGCCCCTTTGCTGAGGTCTCTGAATTTCCCTTGGCTTAGGTTAGGCTGGAGAAATCTTATATCCTTTCCTCTCTATATTCTTCTTCTTAATTTCTTCCTAGTATTGTAATTAAACCACCATAAATATCCCAAACTGACTTGAATATTTTATTGGGATGGAATTTAGATCCCTGGTGACCACTAATATAATATATTCAGACAACTCTAATTTTACCCTTAACAACATACAAAAAGACAAAAGACAGTCCCTGTCCTCAATGAGCTTGTAGTTTAATGGGGGAGAGAGCAGTGCAAACAAAAAATATACAAACCAAGCTAAGTACTTGATAAAGGGGAAATAAAAGAGGGAAAGGCACTGGAATTGAAGGATGGTGTCTTGACACATAGTAGGCACTTAATATATTTTCCACTTTGTTGTTCAGTTGTTTCAGCCCCATCTGACCCTTTGTGACCCCATTTGGGCTTTTCCTGGCAGAGATACTGGAGTGGTTTGCCACTTCCTTCTTCAGCTCCAAAGTGAAAAAACTTAGGCAAAGAGGATTAGGTGATTTGCCTAATGTCACACAGAAAGTGTCTGAGGCTGGATTTGAACTCAGGAAGAAAAATCTAACTCCAGGTTTTGCACTCTATACACTGGGCCACCTAGTGGTCCTGTAGTAAAGATATATTGATTGATTATTAACTAATTCTTAGTAAGTTCACTTAGTATCTTCACATTTACAATGATCATCTTGCATTTCTGAGAACCACAGAAGTAGCTGAGTACCCCTGCCCAGTTGTATAGTAACAAGAATTACATTACATTCTCAAAATATTTATGGTTTGATAGTTTATCGTAGTGATAATCTGTTACATCCTAGCTCTTAAAATGTAGAACACATTCAGTTGACTCTCCCTGCTATCCTATCTTTTCACCATAAGAAGAAAATTATGGTATTTTGTAATTTACACTGTTTTTGTAGAGTTTATCTTTGATGTAATTTTAACTATCTCATCTTATTTGTATGGAAGATTCATCTATATAAATGATGAGTATAAAAATGCATCAAATGGGCAATAATTTGGAGACTTGGAGCAAATAAAACTTTTCCCATCAAAATTAATGTTACTTATTACTGTTTTTTTACTCATGGCAATTTCCCCTACATGTTTGTTTGTTTGTTTTTTTTCAGGAATGAATTACCCTTATGAGGTAGCAAGATCCTTATTAAAATGTCAGATTGAGAGCTGAACAGAGTATTCCAGTTGTAGTCTATCCAGGGTGGAATACAGAAAGGAAAGGAAACTATTGCCTTCTTTGTTATGTATGAAATTCTTCCAATAATGCAGCCTAAGACTGCATTGGCTCTTTGGAAGCCATGTTCTAATGTTGGCTTATTTAGAACTTGCAGTCAACTAAGACCTCTAGATCATTTCCCATGAATTGCTACTAAGTCAGGGCTTTCCCATCCAATACTTGTACATAAAAATACTAGTCTCTGCATCTTTTCTCTCCTAAATTCTACCTTGTATGTTTCCCATACCCTTTTTACATATTGAGATCTTTATTTCAATCTTAATTTTATCTTCCCATGTATTCCCCCTCACCTCCTGAGTACCATAAAGAGCTTTTTGATAGACTATTCTGATATACAAATATAATGCTGTCTATTTATTTCCCTGATCTACGAGTCTTAAAATATTACTAAACCCTATGCAGACAAGTAATTTTACAAAGGTAAATGATACCTAATTGAACAAGACTTTAAACAAGAATAAGAAATATGGCCTTTATTCAATAGGATCCATGGATAGTTATTGAGCAAGAGAATAACATCATGAAAGTTATGAAGTCAAAGAAAGAACAAAAAAGGCAAAGAATAATAGAAATGTGAAAAATATATTAAAGAAAACAAATTAAGCTTAGGATGATGCACAAACCAACATGGAAATTGCTCTTGGGGAATTTTATCACTATCAAGTTAAATTAAATATTCATTTAAATAAAGAAAGAACAACAGCTCCAAGCCCCCCAAACTATAAAAAATTAGCTTTAAAACACTTCCCTCCCTTTTTTGTTCTTTGGATATTGTAATGTTTGCATTTATTAATGATTATTAAGTTCATAATGAAATTTTTTCTTAAAAAAGAAGCATTGGGGGGCAGCTGGGTAGCTCAGTGCATTGAGAGCCAGGCCTAGAGACGAGAGGTCCTAGGTTCAAATCTGGCCTCAGACACTTCCCAGCTGTGTGACCCTGGGCAAGTCACTTGACCCCCATCGCCTAGCCCTTACCATTCTTCTGCCTTGGAGCCAATACACAGTATTGAATCCAAGATGGAAGGTAAGGGTAAAAAAAAAAGAAGCATTGAAGAAAGAAAAATATAATCCACATGAACCCATATCTGTGCCTTTATATTTAGATGAGGAGAGGGTAAACCCCTGATATTCACATTTCTAAAGAAGTTATACTATACATATAAAGAATGATAATCAATAAAGAATATTGTTCTTTATGCATCTCTTTACATAGTCATTATTTTGCTATATCACCAATAAAATCATCTTATTATAAATTCCACTTCTACATACATTTTAAAATTTGTACTCTAATCCTTTTTTATTGCATTTTTAATGCTTTGTTAAATTAAACATTTTTTCCTTCTTTTGAGATGAAATATTTCTCTGAGATAGGCACATAAATTTTTGAATTAATTATCCTGTTCTCTCCATCTAAAAAAGTTATATTTTGACATTAGAGACATTTGCAATCAGAGCTATAATTTGGAGGAGGCAGTTGGGGAGTTGCCCTAGGGCACTAGAATCTAGATGGTGCAAATATTTAAAATAATAACTTGAAAATATGGAAGAATTTTTATATTTGTTACATTCACATTCTGACAAAATTTCACTCCTTCAGCAGCATGGAAACTTGTTAGCAAGAATAATTAGTCAAATTAGGAAGCTACCAGATGGTATGCTTCTTCCCCCATCAGCCTCATTCCAGACAAACTCCTCCTTTGCTTACTGGCATCTTTTCCTCTCTTCCTAGCAGTAGCCTCATGGTACCCCATCATAAATATTTCAGGCTACTATCATAATGCTCCCATTCTGTGGATATGAGAATGTTTCAATGTTGTCTTTTGTTCTAGAAACCAAAATTGGTAGATATAGCTCTACATGCATCTGTACCTCCTTTCCTAGAATGTTCTAGAATTCATTTTTCGTGTGGAGGCAAAGTGACAACCATATAACTCTCTTAAAAATTAAGCATGGCAAACTTTTATTCCAATGACCCTATACTTTCAAGTAAACTCATTACCATTGCTACCTTATTTGTTAAGGACCTTAGACACTAAGAATTAAAGGAGGGAAATAAGGGATTAGTCCTAAATGGGAAAGTGTTCATATCAGGTTGGAACAAATCCCAGTGTTGACTTATGACCTTGTCTAAGAGGAAATAAGAACATCAGGTCATTTTTGAAGTCATGTTTCTGTGAATAAAGCTTTTACTAATATAGTTAGTTAGTCAGTATGTGTAAGAAAGGAGAAATGTTATATTCTATTGGTGTAACAGACCAGGCTGTAAGAGTTTGAATATTCCTGGATTTCAGCAGCCTGAGGAGATGAAGGAGAAAGGGGAATACATTGGGATAAACTAGTCATGGAACAAATTATGTGAAACTGGATCTTTGATATATTATAAACTCTATGAAGGACAAGGATAACCTTACATTAAGTTCATATTAATCTCATTTGTAGTTAGAGAGTTGTTTCTATTACAGTGATAGCTGCTGTTTCTGAAAGCTAATAGATGCACCAATAGAAATAAGTATTGTCAAGTTCCTTCACATCCACCATTGCCAGTGAATTATTGAGAAGTGATCCATGTACACTGAGCTCAAATTTCTACCTAAAACAATGCAGAGAGAAACTCTGGATAGGCTAGATTATTTGTATCTCTTGGAATAATATCTGAATCATCAGTAGAAAAAGGGGGAGAAATGGAACTATATATTCATGGTGCTACCTATACACTAATGGGAGTGACCTCTTTCTTCTGGATGTTCTACTTTTTTAAAAAATAAAGTCTTAATTTGCATTTTCTTTTGACAGATTTTATGACTGACATAATAAACTATAGATTCTTTTTGAGACATAGCCTAGTAAAAACTGTGGTCTTCTTCACATCAATGGTTTTCTAGCTATATATTTCATAACTTGTCTTTGTGTAATTATTTTTACATCATTGATAGGAATTTATAATTACTTTAACAAATATTTTAGTGAATGATGGTCTACTCATTGATAACTCATCTTGTATGATTATTGTCTATGTCCTTTTCTAAGTTTTCCATAATGGATAAATTTCTAATCACTAAAGTTTTTTTTAGTCTGATTTTGTTACTTTCTCCATCCATGCCCAATATTGCTTTCTTCCTTCCTTCCTTCCTTCCTTCCTTCCTTCCTTCCTTCCTTCCTTCCTTCCTTCCTTCCTTCCTTCCTTCCTTCCTTCCTTCCTTCATTCCTTCCTTCCTTCCTTCCTTCCTTCTTTCCTTCCTTCCTTCCTTCCTTCCTTTCCCTTTATCTTCTGTCTTAGTGTTAGTTCTAAGATGGAAGAGTGGCAAGGGGACTAGGCAATTGGGGTTAAGTGACTTGCCCAAGGATACATATTTAGAAGGTACCTAAGACCATATTTCAACAAAGATCCTCCTGACTCCAGGCTTGGTGCTCACTCCACCTAGCTTTCCCTAGGCTTAATATCTCTGGAGCAGCTGAAGAGAAATTGGAAGGATCAGAGAGGAAAATCCACAAGTCAGACATGGAAGAAAGTTTGTAAGTTGAAAGGGGCAGGGACTGGAGAAAGAGCTTCGCAGTAGTAGATTGTAAATATTAAATTTTCAAATCAGGTTTCTTCTATCCAAAAAAACAAAGAAGCAAACAGAAAACCTTCTTCCACCTCTTCAAATTCTATTCCTAAATCGTTCCTCTATCTTCAGTGTCAACCTTTTAGAAAGAATAAATGGCACTCCCTTTCTCATCATGGATTTATTTCCTCACCTTCATTAATGGCTCCTATGACCACCATTCAATTGAAAATTATTCTCTACAAATTAGTCAACCAACTAATCAATCAATCAATCAAAGTTCATCCCAGAAGGATTAGTTAGTCACCTGCTCTATACCAGACACTGTGCACACTACACACACTGGGTGTGTGAAGTGAAAAATAAAATAATAATCAGATCATAGATTTAAAACTTGGAGAGACCTGATAAGTCTTTAAGTTTAATATCCTCATCTCAGAAATGAGACAGATAGAGTTCAGAATAGTTAAATACCAGAGTCACAGAGGAAGTAAATCTCTAAAGCAATATTTGAACTCAAAGTTTTTAGGACTGGCACCTCAGACATATGTCCTCGATCTGTGTGTTCTAGGAGCAAAGAATCAAGCAGAAGAGCCCATTTTTTTGTTTCTCATTCTCCTCCCTCACTGTGCTTTGCACATAGTAGGAGTTCAATAAATAAAGAATAAGTGTTACAGGTTGAAAGCACCTAATATCCTGAAGCACGACTATATGCTATGACTTCCATCTTTCTTTCCTTTTTCATTGGAAGACTAATCCAGCAGATGGCAATAGTAGATTAGATTTGTACTGTAGGAGCTTGTATAGAAGTATTTCTTCTCCAGCACCAGACTTCTCCCAACTGTTCTTTCTTCTTCCTTCCTTTCTTTTTCTTTTTTTTTCATTTCCTTGAACAGTGTCAAGTTAGCACCTCAGGGCAAAGTTAATAACAATCATAAAGATGAAAGAAACCACTGCTGTAGATAACTGTTAGGACAAATGTCATTATTTTAAACTTTAATAACCATTGGGGTTTCAAGCCTTGAAAATGCAACTGAAAGTTAGCTATAATACCATTTTTGGAAGAGTTTTTAGCTTTTAGTGTTCACACAAAAATATGCCCCCATCACCAGGGCAGCGTGTTTTTTTTTTTTTTAGCCAACTGGTACTAGTTAGTGTAAAAAGAATAATATCCTCTTCCCAACTCCCCATACACACACACACACACACACACACATACACACACACACACACACAGATAAATATTGAACACAGTCCCAGAGGTAAGTGAGAAGATTTAAGTTTAAGTTTCTGGCCTACCCAAAGCAATGGCTTCCAAGAAGTATTTTTTGCCTGAATCTGAGAAATAATTACTGGCTTGAAACCATGTGGGCTGGGATTCTGACTTTGGAGGCTGAATTTTACAGAAGGTCACAAATGTTACTGATAGTCCTATCTCTTCTCACAATTGCACAAAGAAATAGGAATTACAATCTGAATTCTCATTGGCCAGCTGCCATCTTCTTCCTTATGTCTACAAATGGGTTTTCAAGGCAATTGTTTGTGTGGCCAGCTTTGGTAAGAAATGCTATCAGGCCCTCTCTTCTCTTTTTAGTATTCCAACATACAAGTGCTCCTCAAAGCCCAACTCACTCTCAAGACACTCAAAACACCCTCACTTTTCAATGCACAACTCGCTCTGACACTAAAGGGACATTGGGAATAGAGGAGAATGTATAACAGGAACCAAGAAAATAATCATCCATGAACCAAAACATTTGAACTGGAGAACTATACAAAATATGTTGATGGAAAACAGCATTGGGGAATATCCTGACAAAATGTTTCCTAATTTTCTCTACTGTGGTCTCAAAACTGATGTTTCTTGGCCATCTCCTATCAGCTCATTTTTTAGAACTCTATATTCAATCACCATAAAAGTATAATAGTAAAATAAAGGATGACTTTTACAGTAGTGTCTAAACATATATACACTCACACATTCATAAAGAACATTCAATTATATTTAATTAATTATAACTTATTAATAATTATTTAATTACTTAGTTACACATTTAATACAATCATTAATACCCCCACCTATATGTGTATACACATCCATGTTTATATGATCATAAATATGATCATGTCTATAATAGTGTTACATATGTCTGTATGCACACATGAATATTAGTGTGTATATAAATTTTGGAGGGATAGCTAGGTGGTACAGTAGATAAGAGCTGAGACTGAAATTAGGAAGATTCATCTTCATGAGTTTAAATCTGATCTCACAGGCATTAGATGTGTGACCTTTGGCAAGTCACTTAACCTTCTTTGCCTCAGTTTTCTCATCTATAAAATGGAACTGGAAAAAAAATGCCAAACCACCCCAGATTGTATATTTGTGTATGTATATATAAAATGTACATCAACATATAAATTAAAAATCACATCTTAAAAAAATTTTGTTTGTTTTTTTTTTGGATAAATGATCACATTTTAGCTGTTACTAGATCGAATGATATGCATTCTTTTATAACCCTTTGGGCATAATTAGAAATTGTCCTCCAGAATGGTCAGATCATTTAACACCACCAGTAATACATTAGTGTCCCAATTTTGCACATCCCCTTCAACATTTATCATCTACCTTTACTAACATATGGGCCAATATGATAGGTGTGAGGGGGTACCTTAGACATATTTTAATTTGCATTTCTCTAATCAAGAGGAATTTAGAAAAAAATTTCATATTATTGATAGCTTTGATTTCTTCACCTGATAATTACCTGTTCATATCTTTTAACCATTTATTAATCAGGGAATAATTTACTTTCTTATAAATTTGACTTAGTTCTTTCTATATTTGAGAAATGAAACATTTATCAAAAGAATCTGTTATGAATTTATTTTTCCCAGTTTGTTTCTTTCCTTCTAAACTTGGTTGCACTAGTTGTGTTTGTACAAAACATTTTTAATTTAATTTAATGTACTCAAAATTATTTATTTTACATCTTGTAATGTTCTCTATCTCTCTCTTAGTCTTAAATTCTTCCCTTTCCCATAGATCTAACAGGTATCCTCTACTACCTTTACCTAACTTACTTATAATAATACTCTATATTTGAGTCATGTACCCATTTTGAATTTACCATGGTATAAGCCTTATACTATAAGGTATGAGATATTGATCTAAACCTAGTTTTTCCCTTACTGTTTTTTAATATCCCCCAAAGTTTTTCTCAAATAGTTCTTATCCTAAAATCTGGGATCTTTGGGTTTATCAAACATTAGATTGCTGAGGTCATTTACCTCTGATCAATTCCATTGATCCACCCTTTTATTTCTTAGCCAGTACCAGATTGTTTTGATGGTTACTGCTTTATGCTACAGTTTAAAATCTGGTACTGCTAGGCCACCATCCTTCATTTTTTCATTAGTCCCTTGATATTTTTGATCTTTTGTTCTTCTAGATGAATTTTATTATTAATTTTTCAATTTCTCTAAAATAATTTTGGGTAGTTTGATAGATATGGTACTGAATACATAAATTAATTTAGGTAAGATTATAATTTTTATTTATTAGCTTGGCCTACTCCTCAGCAATTAATATTTTCCCAATTTTTATATCTAATTTTATTTGTGAGAAAAGTTTTTTTAATTATGTTCATATAATTCCTACATGTGTCTTGCCAAATATATTCCCAAATGTATTGTTGTCTAGAGTGATTTTAAATGGAGTTTTTCTTTCTGTTTTTTTAAATTAATTAATTAATTAATTTAGAATATTTTTCCATGGTTACATGATTCATCTTCTCTTCCCCCTCTGTTACCTCCCTGCTCCTGGAGCTGACCAGCAATTCCACTGAGTTATACATGTTTCATTGTTCAAAACCCATTTCCATATTATTCATATTTACAATAGAGTGATCTTTTAATACCAAAGCCCAAATCATATCCCCATCATATGTGATCAATCATGTTTCCCTTCTGCCTTTCTACTCCCACAGTTCTTTCTCTGGATGTAGATAATGTTCTTTCTCATAAATTCCTCTGTATTATCCTGAATCATTGCATTGCTACTAGTAGAAAAGTCTGTTACCCTTGATTGTAAAACAGTGTTTCAGTTTCTGTGTAAAATGTTTTCCTGGTTCTGCTCATTTCACTCTGCATCAATTCCTGGAAATCTTTCCAGTTCACATAGAAATCCTCCAGTTAATCATTCCTTTCAGCATAATAGTATTCTATCACTATCAGATACCACAATTTGTTCAGCCATTCCCCAACTCTGGACACCACCTCATTTTCCAATTTTTTGCCACCACAAGGAGTGGAGCTATAAATATTTTTGTACAAGTACTTTTCCTCATTATCTTTTTGGGGTACCATTATCTTTTGGGGGTACAAACCTAGCAGTGGTATGACTGAATCAAAGGTTAAGCATTCCTTTAAAGCCATTTGTGCATAATTCCAAATTGCCGTCCAGAATGGATGGATTAATTCACAACTCCACCAGCAGTGGAGTTTTTCTTTCTAACTTTTGCTGAGTTTTGTCAAAATTATGTAAAAAGGCTGATGATTTATGTGTGCTTATTTTGTATCTGATGATTTTGATACACTATTATTTCAACTAATTTTAGTTGATTTTCTAGAATTCTCTAAATATACCATTATATTATCCCCAAAGAGTGATAGTTTTATTTCCTTATTGCCTACTTAATTCCTTAAATTTCTTTTTTCTTCTTAAATGTTAAAACTAGCTTCTCTAGTATAATATTAAAAAATTGTGAAGATTGGGTTTGGGTCTCTCCTGATTGTAACAATGAAGGTTCTTAGCTCTTCCTTGACTGTGAAGATCAAATTGTAATCCCCTGTCTATTTTTAGATTTTAATTTGTAAACACAGTACATAAAGTTGATCTGCCCATTTTGGATTTTAACCACAAAAAGGTGTGAACACCCATTTCATACACTGAGTGGGAGGTCTGTGACTCATGGGTGAAAGAGTGGGCAGTCCTGGAGTGGAGTGTCAACTGTGATTGGTAGATGTAAATTTATGGGAAGTTTCCCAAGAGGAAAAGGTCTTTAAAAGTGAAAACAAACACACTTGAGACAGACACTCAAATTTGGAGTAAAGAGGGACACTTGGCTGTGGAACCCAACCCTGGAGGATTGCTTTCCTTTTAGACAGTTACCATGGTGAACATAAAGGCTAACTTCCTTCCTTGCCCTTTCTGGAGGCATGAGCTTCTGGGAAAGGCCCAATGTCTTGAGACTCTTTCCCCTGGCTGAGGCCTTTGAATTGTTACCTGGGTCAGAGAAAGCCACAGTGCTCTCTCTCTCTCTCTCTCTCTCTCTCTCTCTCTCTCTCTCTCTCTCTCTCTCTCTCTCTCTCTCTCTCTCTTCCTTATTATCTTTCCTCTATTGTTAATAAACTATCATAAATTCCATTTTCATTTAGTAATTCATTTTGGGTATTTAGAAATTAAATCCCTGGTGACTAATTAACTATTCAGTCCAACCACAAATTTAACATAATAATGGTGATAATGAGCATCCTTGCTTCACTCCTGATGCTATTGTGAAGGCTTCTAATTTATCCCCACTGAAGATGATACTTGCTAATGATTTTAAAGAAATACTATTTATTTTAAGGAAAGACCCTTTTAATCCTATGCTTTCTAGTGTTTTCAATAGGAATTAGTGTTGTATTTTGTGAAAAGCTTTTTCTGCATCAATTGAGATAATCATGAGATTACTGTTACTTTGGTTATTGATATGGTCATCTATGCCAATGATTTTTCTAATATTAAAACAGCCTTTTATTCCTGGTATAAGTCTCACATGGTCACAGTAAATAGTCCTTGTGATATATTGCTGTAGCCTCTTTGTTAGTATTTTCTTTAAGATTTTTAAATCAGTGTTAATTAAGAAAATTGGTCTGTAATTTTCTTTCTCTGTTTTTGGTCTACTGGGCTTAGGTATCAGAATCATATTTGTGTTATGAAAAGAATTTGGTAGGACTCCTTCTTTGCTTATTTTGCCAAATATTTTGAATAGTTTTGGGAATATTGTCCAATAAAATTCCCCATCTAGCCTAGGGAACTTTTTCTTGGGGAGTTCATTAATGGCTTATTCAATTTCTTTTTCTGAGATGGGATTATTTAAGTATTCTATTTCCTTTTTCATTAATCTAGGCAATTTATATTTTTGTAAATATTCATCCATTTCACCTAAATTATTGGATTTACTGTCATATGACTGTGTGAAATAGCTTCAAATAATTGCCTTAATTTCCTCTTCATTAAAAGTGACATCTTCCTTTTCATTTTTGATATTGGTAATTTGATTCTCTTCTTTTTTAAAAATCAAGTTATCCAGTGCTCTATTTTATTTGTTTTTTTTTCCCCATAGAAACAGCTCCTAGTCTTACTTATTAGTACAATAGTTCTTATACTTTTAATTTTATTAATTCCTTTGATTTTTAGGATTTTCAATTTAGTCTTTAATTGGAGGGTTGTTAATTTATTCTTTTTCTAGGTTTTTTTTGTTTGTTTTTTAGTTGCATGACCAATTCATCGATCTGCTTTTTCTTTATTTTATTGTTATAAGCATTCAGGGATATAAATTTTCCCTGAGTACTGCTTTGGCAGTATCCTATAAATTTTAGTATATTGTCTCCTCAATGTCATTCTCTTCAATGAAATCATCAATTGTTTCTGACTTGTTCTTTGACCAATTTTGAAGAATTAGATTATTTAGTTTCCAATTAATTTTTAATTTGCCTTTCCATAAACATTTATTATTATTTTTATTGCTTATGATCTGAAAAAGTTGCATTTGTTATTTCTGCTTTTCCGCATTTGATTGTGTATTTTTCATGCCCTAGTACATGGTCAATTTTTGTATATATACCATGTACTGCTGAAAGGATGGTATATTCCTTTTTATCCTTATTCAGTTTCCTCCAGATATCTATTAAATCTAAATTTTCTAAAATTTCATTCACTTTCTTTTTTTCTTTCTTACTTCTTTTTTGATTAGATTTATCTACTTCTAATATGGGGGGGGGGGTTGAGGTGTCCCACTAGTATAGTTGTACTATGTATTTCTTCCATAAGCTCCTTTAGTTTCTTCTTTAAAAATCTAGATGCTATATCATTTGATGCATATATTTTAAGTATTTTTTCTGATATTTTTCCAATGTCTACAATGACTTTTATCAAGAGGTAATTACCTTCCTCATCTCTTTTAATCAGAACTATTTTTGCTTTAGATTTGTCCGAGTTCGTGATTACTACTCTTGCCTTCTTTGTTTCAATTGAAGCCAAATACATTCTGCTTCATCTTCTTACCTTTATATGTTTTTACCTGGCACAAATGTTTTTCTTTCATTATTATTCTTTATTTATTTTTACATTTATTTAAAAACATTTTTCCATGTTTACATATTTTATTTTCTTTCCCCCCTCTTCCCTCCTATCTCCCAGATCCAATAAAAACTTCCACTGAGTTATACAGATGTTGTCATTTACACCTATTTCCATATTATTCATTTTTGCAATAAAGAAAACTTGTAAAGCCCAAACCCCAAATCATATATACATGTAAACAAATGATTGGTCATTTGTTTTCCTTCTGGGTTTATATTCCCACAGTTCTTTCTCTCGATATGGGTATCATTCTTTCTCATAAATCCCTTGGAATTGTCCTGTATTAGCAAAGTTCATTACTTACTTTGGAATGTTCCACAATGTTTCACTTTCTGTGCATAATGTTCTCTTGGTTATTCTCATTTCACTCTACATCAGTTCCTGAAGTTTCTTCCATTTCATATAGAAATTCTTCAGTTCAGCATTGCTTATAGAACAATAGTATTCTATCATCATTATATACCACAATTTGTTCAACAATTCCCCAATTGAGGGATACCCCCTCATTTTCCAATTCAAATGTGTTTCTTGTAAACAACATATATAGGATTCTGGTTTTTAATCCACTCTTTTAATGGTGAATTTTTAATCCACCATTTTATGGATAAGTTCATCCCATTTCCATTCAGAGTTATGATTACCATCTGTGTATTCCACTCTCTTGATTTCCTCTTTGAATCCTGCCCTTTCTCCTTTTAATCTTTCCCTCCACAACAGTATTTTGCTTTTAGTCACTCCCCCCTCTTCCCTCCCATATATCTATATATCCCATTTTTATTTCCCTCTTATTTCTCTATTGGGTTCTTTAATCATCCCCACTCAATTTCTCCCTTTCTTATATTACTCCCCTCCCTAGCAATTCCTTTCTTAATTCCCCTTCTACTCTTCTATATGGTAAGATAGAATTCTATATGTCAATGAATGTGGCTATCCTTCCCTTTCTGAGCCAATTCCAGTGAGAGTAAGGTTTAAGTATTACCTGTCACCACCCTCATCCTCCTCTCCAATGTAATAGTATTCTCCCCAAACATCTCTTTATGAGATATAATTTAACTCATTTTACTTCTGTATTCCCATTTCTTTTAGTACAATCCTTTGTTCACTCCTAATTTGTTTTTTAAAATACATCATCCTAAAAAGTTTATTACTACATCCTCTGTCTATGTATAATTCTTCAAACTACTATGATGATAATTTTAAAGTGCTACAAATATTATCTTTTCATATTGGAATATAAATTATTTGATCTTATTGAAGTCCTTATTTTTTTCTTTCTTATTTACCTTTTTATGCTTCCCTTGAATTTCATATTGATCATCATATTTTCTGTTTGTGTAATCCTTTCTTTAGGAACGCTTGGAAATCTTTCATTTTTAAAAAAATGATTATACTTTCCCACAAAAGAATATAAAGGCAATTTTGTTAGATAGGAGATTCTTAATTGTAAACCTAGTTCCCTTGCCTTCTGGAATATCATATTCTTATGGTCCTTCAGGGTGGAAGCTGCCAGATCCTATGTAATCCTGACTCAGACTTCATGCTATTTGAATTGTTTCTTTCTGGCTGTTTTTAGTATTTTTCCTTGGCCTATACGCTCTTGAATCTGACTATAGTATTCCTGGGAGTTTTCAATTGGGAATTTATGGCAGGAGATGATCTGAGGATACTTTTGATTTCTATTTTACCCTCTTATTCAAGAATATCAGGGAAGTTTTCTTAGATAATTACTTGTATTATGATGTCTAAGCTTTTTTTTTGTGGGGGGTCATGAATTTTGGGTAGTACAATAATTCTTAAATTGTCTCTCCTGGATCTATTTTCTAGGTCATTTGTATCTTCAATAAGATATATCACATTCTTCTTTTTTTCACTTTTGATTTCATTTTATTGTTTCTTGATGTCTTGTAAAGTCATTAGCTTCTGTTTTCCCAGTTCTAATTTTTTAAAGATTGAATTTCTTCCATAACCTTTGATCCTCCATTTCCATTTGGTCCATTCTACTAGAAAATTGCATCTTAAAAGTCATGGATCAGTATGTTTTTATTATGTGTTTTTATTACCTACATTTTGATTTATCTTTCCAGTTCATCATTCTATTCATCCATGCTATTATTCTTTAAAAACTCTTACCTTCCATCTTAGAATCAACACAAAGTATTGGTTTCAAGGCAGAAAAGCAGCAAGGTTAGGCAATTAGGGTTCAATAATTTGCCCAGGATTGCATAGCTTGGATGTGTCTGAGGCTATATTTGAACCCAAGTCTTCCTATCTCTAGTCCTGGCTTTCTATCTACTGAGCCACCTAGCTGCCCTGATTCCATCATTCTTAATCAAGAACTAGAAGAAGCCATGGTTCAGAAGTCATTCCTAGCACTTTCCTCATTGCTCTTTTTAACAATGAATGTTTGCTTCAGGCAGGGCTGTACCCACTGGCCTATAATTAACCATTTGGATGACTTGTTGTGGCATCATTAAATAGGAACATGTATGGTCTGAGTAAATTCTTCCCTTGGTCCACATTTGTAGGGACTAATCCCAGTCCAAGAAGTAGCCCATGAAGCCCACTTCTAGGTGCTACTTGGGGCCTCCTATTAGAGAGTATATAACCCTATTGTTTGACTGGCAAAGTGGGTAAGCTTACCCAATGTGATTGAATTATACAAGACTTATTTTGGCACAGTGAGCAATGTGCTAAATCACACTCTCCTGAATTGTGAGTAATTAACCTTTACTTCTATACCCTCTTGTATTCAGTGTCTCTTCCCTTTATTGTCCTTTTGGAATGATTTTTTTAACTTATTCATGGCATCAATCTTCTTGAAATGGAAACCAAAAGGGATAATTTTACTTCTGGAAATTTTCTGGTTGTCTCTTTCCTTACTGGAATGGTGTCTCTCTCTCTTTCTTGGCTTCCTTTATGCCCCAGTTAAAATTTCATCTTCTACAAAACATTTTTCCCAAATCCCCTTAATGTTTGTGTCCATCCTCTAATGATTATGTCGAATTTGTCCTTTATGTATCTCACTCAAAGATGTTTGTTTTTATGCTTTCTTCCTCTTTAGAAGGTGAGCAAGCTTTCTTGAGAGCAGATGCATGAATTTTGCCTTTCTTTGTGATCCCAGAATTTAACATAGTGCCAAGCGCACAGTAGGTGCTTAAGAAATGTATACTGACTGAATAATGTCGATTATAGCAGCTGTGTCTGAATTGAAACAACTCTGCATAGGGAATCTCTTCAGACAACACATCTCCTCAGGCTAATTAACAGCTGATCCATGTTACCACAGTTGCACAAGCAATTATCACTCACGAAAGGACATTTCATAAGGTGGATGGTAGGACCAGTAAGCAACCTCTCATTTTTTCCTATTAGAAGTGAGAGATAACTGCTATAATAGGCTATAGCCAGCCCTGATTTGTAACAAATATACATTTTCCTTCTCAGCATTTCTACCCAACCTGTAGGACTTTTTGGTGAGTACCCACCAAGTACTATGAAAACTGTGATCCAGGGAAAGGCAGAGGTGACATTGTACCTCAAGTCTGTTTATTCTGACTTTGTATGTCTCTTCAGCATTCTTCAAGTCCCAGATAAAATCTCAACTTTTCTTCAAGAGGTTTTTCCTAATCCCCTTGAATGCTAGCACCTTTCCTCTGAGATTTGTCTCATGTGTATTTTTATGCATAGTTATTTACATTCCAATAAGACCGAACACCTTAAGACAGACTCTTTTTATCTCTACTTTGGATCACCAACACTTAGCACCATCCCTGACACACAGTAGGTGCTTATAAATTTGGGTATTTAACTTTTATTAAGCATCTGCTCTGTTTAATAAATATTTGTGGATTTTATTTGGGCAAGTGGTAGCCCAGTAGATAGAGATCTAGGAGTGAAGTCAGGAAGGTATGAGTTCAGATCTTACCTCAGACACAAGCAATATGACCGTAGGCAAGTTACCTGCTTGCCTCAGTTTCCTTATCTGTAAAAATGAACTTGAAAAGGAAATGGCAAACCACTCTAGAATATTCACCAAGAAAATCCCAAATGAAGTCACAAAGAGTCAGATATGACTTGAAACATCTGAACAACATAATTGACGTTCTTATTCTAAATTGTTCTAAAATAATGTTGCAATTATTTTATTATGGGCCCAAAGATGTGTGGTGAATTTGAAAAGCCCTTCTCCTTCTCTGAATTCTGGGGTATTACAATTGATATTTCCAATGGCAGACCATGTTGTTCAAACTTATAAAATGATCATTTTGAGCAGAGAGAAGGAATTTCACAAAAGGATACAATGAAATGGCACGTTTGTCCTTTGTATACTTGCAACTTTGCAATCAGGTATAGGGCCAAGATTGGTAATCTTCAAGAAGGGTTTTTTTGAATTATATGCAGCCTTTAGTATATTTATACTGTATTCCTCTTCATGTACTGCTAACATGCCCTTTCATATATACACATATTCAAGCTCAAAGCATATAGCTGAACAAACAAGTATTTTTTCTATCTAAATACAAATTCATGGACAAATGTGCATTTTTGTATGCTTGCATGCATGCATATATATGTGATTCTGTGTATGTGTATATGTATGATTTTTAAAATTGGCTTTGTGGGCCTTTTGGGACTGTTTTCATCTTCTTCCCCATCATAACAAGGCTTCTAAGTTGTCCTTGAACCAGTTACAGACTTGAAAGATTTAGTAAACAAGAATACATTATACCATTTCTGGTGGGAGCTCTGAACAGATGCATTCCTCCTCTTGAGGCTTACACTAGTGTTTGATCTTTTCCTCTAAAGCTATTCATCAGAGCATGATGGGCAAAGACCCACGGGTGGTAATTAGACTGAAAGGGGCTAGCAGCCACAACTGGAATAGCCTATCTCACCAGGAAGATGCTTACAGTTATCACGATGGATTGAATTAAGCAGGAGAGGCTGCCACAGATATTACAAAGCTGATGAGGCCATTCAGTCAAAAGAATTCTCAATTTAGAACCGGAAAGAACCTGAGAGGTCACTTAGACGTGCCCTCGTCATTTAATCTGAGAGGAAATTGAGGCCCAGAGAAGCTAAAAAAGGTGATCTGATCTAAATACTCCTGCTCAACCTCGAGTCATTTTGTTTGATTATTTTTCAGTTGTGTCTGACCCTCCATGATTCTATTTGGGGTTTCTTGGCAAAGGCACTGGAGTAGTTTGTCAGTTCCTTCTCCAGCTCATTTTACAGATGAGAGAAATAAGGCAAAGAGGGTGACACAGTTAGTTGTAATTGCTAGTCTGAGGCTAGATTTAAACTAAGGTTTTCCTGACTGTAGACCTGCTCCAATAGCATAGTAAACAGAATAGAGAGTAATGCTTAAATAATGGTTGGTATGCTGGACTTATAGTCAAGATGGCCTGGCTTTAAAATGATGTCTTTGTCACTTGCTAGTTTTGCAGTCATGAGCAAATCATTTCACTGACCTGGGCCTCATCATTGGTAAAATAGAGGTAACAATATCTGTAGTATCTATCTAGAAACTTTGTTGTCAGGTTCAAATTATATACACATATCCCTTAGCAAATTTAAAGCGATAGAAAATATAATATCAATTACAATTGTTGCCCAAACACTTTGAGGGACTGAGGACCTAGTTCCCAGTGCCTTCAAGTGATCAGAATCTTTTTTAAAAATTAAATTAAATTAAATTTCTTTTTTTCCTTAAGCCTAGTTCTCCCCACTTTGTTCAAGCTAAAAGTGGAGCAGCCAATCTTGGGCTGATCCTATTATTGATATGCAAGGAAGCTTTGACCAACTATGTTTCAGATCTGGTCTCCATTGTCCCTCCTTAGGCAGCCTGTCGGTCCTCTGCTCCCAAGAGGCTCACCATAAGTGTACCAGATTTAGTGAGCACACCTGATTGGTTTCATTCCTATTACAGTTCAGAACTTCTGAGTTCAGAGGATCCACCACCCTTAGCCTTCCCATTAGTAGGGATAATATGTGTGTACTATTATACCTGATCATGATTGGCATGGGCTTTTTAGGGGAGAAAAAACCCAGAATTTTACATTTGAACCTTTATTGTTTGAATACAACTGATTCTTGCTTAAGCTACTGATAATATTGTCATGAGAAGCCTTCTAGTTATCCTAACTTCTTCATGAAGGGGGAAAAAAAAGAAACATGGAAACTTGGGAGGTTTGGGGAGGTTTGAATTAGATCTGGATGAGACCTTAGAGATCATTTTATTTCCTTTGTTTTACAGATGTAGAAACTGAGATATTAAGAAACTATAGTTCATCTATCAAGAAATAACCATATGACATATAAGCTATTTGGGGAAGTAGGGGGACTGGGGAATTGAACAGCATCCTAGTTCCCCAGGATTAATTTTTTCCTAATGCTATATTATTTTGCTGAAAGGCAATTCCCAGAACATCAAATATTAGATGAAACCTTCTGGATATCCTATAGAGATTAGAGCTCCTTGGGAGTAGGAACAGTCTTATTCTATTTGCAGAAATTTGCATAGTACCTTGAACATAGTAAGCATTTAATAAATATTTTGTTTATTCATTCAAGTAAAACAAAAGAAAATATAAATGATGATAAACTCAACTTAGATGACATCTCCTCCAAGAAGTCTTCCCTAAGCCTCTGATCTGTTCTTAAACCTTACAAATACTACTTCTTCCCATTGATCACATTTTAGTTTGTAATACAATGATTTGTGCACATTTTCTCTGGATCACAGACAGGTAGGACTATGGAATCATAGTTCTAAATTAGGAAAGTACCTTAGAGGACATTTGATCCAACTTTTTCATTTTACAGAAGAAGAAACTGAGACTCATAGCAGTTGAGATTTTCCCAAAGTCACATTGTTAATAAACACCAAAGATGGGATTTCAAATCTGGTCTTCTAATTAGACAGCCAAAGGTCTTTTTCCTATACTACAGCTTGAGCAATATTGAATGCAAGTGTTTTCAATTTCCAGTCTAATGTTTTGTCCATTATGTTAACTTGCCTCTATCCCTCACACATAGTAGGCACTTAACGAGCATTTGTGGAATTGAATCAATTTAATCCCCCTTTAGTGATCAAGCTCATGTGTGTGCCCTTGAACCAGGGTAAATGAGAGTTCATTATAAGATAAAAATTTGAAAACTAGATTTGACTTTGGAATGTGTTTTTATACTTGTATTTGGATGTGGGTGTGTCTGGTGTTTGTGGCATTCATACAAAACAGCCAGGACTCATTGTAATTACCTGGATCAGGAGGAGTTCAGAGGTTGGCAAGATAACCCATCTTGTCCTTCTCCTTAACTCCTTCCTGTTCCTTATTCTCTGCAAGGGAAGAATAAATTCAGTTTTTAGACTTTCGTAGGAAAATTTTCACCCTGAATCAAGTTTTTGCTGCCTCTCCCCACCTTGCCACTACTTGTAATTCTAGCCCTCATCTTCCATGAATCAGTTTCATTATTTAAATGTTTTGGTTCAAAGACTTTTCTTTTAACTCCTAATGGGACACAGGCTATCTGTGAGTCATAAGTGTAAATGGAAGTAGCCACAAAATCAAAACAAAACAAAACTCAGCAAAGTTAGTAATTCTGTGACCAACAACTGTTGGTCCTCTAAGGGTCCACCTGCAAATAACTCAGAGGTGACTGCATCCCCATGGTGGTAGAGTAGTAAGTGAGGCATAGTAGGTGAGGTAATAATAACAACAATATTAACAATAATAATAACTGATTTGTATGTAATAATTTAAGCTTTATAAATTGCCTTAATTATATTATCTCATTAGCCCTGTGAGGTAGGGCATTACAGGGATTATTTCATATGTATGCATATTTATTTACAGATGAGGAAAGTGAATCTTGGATTAAATTACTTTTTAATGTCCATAGAACCAGTATGTGGTGTGAACCTTTTAGGTTTTTCCTATTTCCTAAAACACAGATCAAGTCACAGACTCTTAGTGGTTACCATCCACTGCAAAGATTAATTACAAGTACTACCATTTAGTACAATCCAACCTTGGGACTCAACATTTTCAGGATTTGTCAAATTTGGTATTTGATAGATTTTGATGAGAAAAGAATTGTCACAGTATTCAACATTTGCTTGGCACTCGATGTGCTTGCCAGAACTCGTTGGCCTCCAGAAGCATGTGCCTGCTCCAATAGAACCAAAAAATCACGTGTTAATTCAGGAGCATAAAGAAGAGCTCAACACGGAAGAACTGCACGAATTTCAAAGGGAACAGCAACAGCTAACTCTGGGGAGTTTTCTTTAGATAAAGAGGAGGCAAAGGAGGATATCCCCACTTCATTAATCAAGGAAATGTGTGCAAAATGGGTGGAAGTGCACAACTTTGTTGAAAAATATAACCCTGAAAAAGCTTTACCAAGCAGAATTGTACATTTTTAAGTGATCAGATCATTTCCTACTTTAGAGGAATTTTGAAACACAAACAAAACCAAACATCATTGCATAGGTTTCTCCTGAAGCTTATATCTGATTACTCTCAAGCAGGGTGTAGTGGTGATAAGAGAGAGAAAAGAGAAAGAAAAAACTCCAGAAGGGCAGTTGCCTTAGATATTATGGAAGATAATTACTTTTCCAGATGATAACAACTGTCCTCTTCAGCATCCCCTTAAGCCATGAAATTCTCTCAATACAGGTAAAGTTAAGTTAAAAATATTTTATTTAATGTAATAATTAGTTGTACTTATGTCTATGTATTATTCATGCTTACTTAGTAAAGTACAACTCCATTAATGCACATAATATCTTATAAAATCTGGGTTTTCTGGATGTCTGAAACAGATTGATTCCTTTTACATTATTGCTTTTAGGAAAATATCCATTTGGTACTCAACC
This sequence comes from Monodelphis domestica, assembly GCF_027887165.1. Classification (NCBI taxonomy): domain Eukaryota; kingdom Metazoa; phylum Chordata; class Mammalia; order Didelphimorphia; family Didelphidae; genus Monodelphis; species Monodelphis domestica. Next base: position 622,773,382 of record NC_077227.1, read on the forward strand.
TGCCTTTAGAATTGAATTAATGACAAGTCCCAATATACCAGTATTTAAAACCCTTCATAGCTTCTCTTTAGTCTGCCTTCATGACTTTATTATAACACATTACAATAGGATTTCCTGTTATTCAACCAATTTATCTAAGACACTTCATGTAGGTTCATAATGTCTCATAAAAGTGAAACTCATTATTTCATAAGTATTTCTTTTACACAAAAGTACGTAGACACTTTAGGACTTTGTTTAGGCTTTTCAGAGCTACCAACATCACTACTCTTGTACTTTGAAGCTATTATTAATAACTAAATAACATAATGAAACAAAGAGAAGCACTTCTCTGACAAGGACACATCTTGTTCAAGCAAGAACTCTGGACAAAGACTGGCCCAGAGGGTCCAGTGAGGTGGCTCAATGGATAGAGAGCTAGAGAGCCAGGCCAGGTGATGGGGAGACCTAGGTTCAAATCTGACTTCAGACATATATACATAGCTAGAAAAAAGACAAAAGTAGGCACAGATAATATAAATATAGATAGACATGGACTATCATGTTCAGAGAAATAACCAAATCTGTAACCAAAAGTCTTCTTTCAGGCTGTCATGCTAGCTATGGAGGAAAAGTCCTAGTAAAGCATTTATACCTGTGTGTTCTCAAGAAGGAATGAAGGGGGCATTAACCTTACATTCTTTTCTAATGTTGCTTTCTTCAGTTCAAGGTTTACCCTTCTCAGGCTACTACAACCTCTTAATACTGGAAATGTCAAGAAAGGCAAAAAAAAAATAGACTGGGAGTATAGGGACATGATCAGGAGAAGTGGAACTCTTAGAGCCCAGCTTGAATTACTTACTTAAAATATAGCATCTAGAAATGAACATAGTACTTCAAAAGTGATTATTTAGTGCATATGTCAAGGAGATTGCCATAATTTTGTTTCCTAGACATTATGCTTCTCTTAATGCATCAAAAGGTTTTTTTTTCTTTATTTTTTGAGTGTCATACTGTGAATTCTTATCGAACTTGAGGTTCACTAAGGCTCCTGAACCTTTTTCAAACAATTTACTGTATTACTTTGTTTTGTCACCTTATATTTATGCTTGGGAAGCAGATTGTTCAGAGTATAAAATGTTATATTTACCCTTGTTGTGCTTCATCTTATTAGAATTTATCCAATGTCCTAGTCAACTGATTTTTTTTTTAATCCTTACTCTTGTCATGCAATGCATTTAGAGCTAATTTCCAACTTGGCAACATCTTCAAGATTGATAAACATGCCACCTGTCCTTTTATCTAAATCGCTGATAACAAATGTTAAGTAGCATGTGGTGATGTGCAAGTTCCCTGGGGCACTCTGATGAAAATCTCCTGCCAAGTTGACTAATTCATTAAGGCCTTCTTTTTGAGTATAGCCATCAAACCTGTTCCAAACCCATTGAATGGTATCAACTAGTCTACCTCCATTCCTTTCCACAGAAATAGCATGAGAAATTTAATCAAATGCTCCGCTAAAATCTAGGAGAATTACATCTCAATCATCTCCTTTATCTAATGATCTGACAATCCTGTCATAAAACAAAATTAAATTATTCTGGCAGGACCTGTTCTTGATGAAGCCAGGTGGCTTTTAGGTATCATTGCTTACTTTAGTGCTTCATGTTTACTAACTGTCTCTTTCACACATCCTACAATTTTGCTGGGTATCAAAAATCTAATTCAGAGGCCTATCAGATGTCATGTTCCCATCTTTTAAAAAAAATCAGGGCACTTATCCTTCTCTGATTCTATGGCAATTCTCTAGTTCTTCATGAATTCAGTTGTCATCTCCATGAAAATGATTCCTTGATCAATATATCCGACCCAACCAAGATGCCCTACCTCCCTACTTCTTTCAAACTCGGCTCAAATTCCACCTAGTATAGAAGACCTTTCTTGGTCTCCTAGCCTGCTAATGCCTTCCCCTCTGAGTTTTCTTTGTGTCTCCTCTCTACATATTTTGATGCACTTAGTTATTTACATGTTATTATCCTTTCCCACTCCCCCACTTCAATAGTTTTATCTTTATAACCTCAGAATTTAGCATAGTTCCTGGCACTGGTAAGTGCTTGATACATACTTTTTGATGAACCGATATTATTAATTAATCAATCTTCTCTCTCCTGGACAATTGTAATAACCTAATTAGTCATCATGCCACAAGTCTCAATATATCCTCTTCACAGCTGTCAAAGTGATTTTATTAAAGGGGAGCTTTGACCACATTAATCCCCTACCTCAAAAACATTCTCTGTAATTTCCAGTGGCTTTATATATACTCTGAGATTTTAAAATCTTCACAGCCTGTCCCTTTATTATGTTTCTAGCCTTCTCTTCCACTGTTTCCACCACTACCACCATCACTGCTCCCTACACAGAGATTCAATGTCTAGTCATATGGACTGTTACCTTTCATCTCCAATCTTAATGACTTTGCTCTGAATGTTCCTCCATTCTGTCCCAGAATGCTATTCCACCACAACTCTACCACCCAGAATCTCTAGATTCCTTCAAGATTCAAAAGTCATCTCAAAAGTTCCCTGGCTCCTGGAGTCTTCCCTTCTAAGGTTACCTTATATCTATACTGTATATATTGTTTCTATGCTTATCTAGAAACATGCTATCCCAACTCCCACCTCCAATTGAAATACATCCTCTTGTAGGAAGAACTATGATATAGAGAATAAGGCACACAATCATTCAGTCATTCAGTAATGTTGGATTCTTCTTGACCACATCAACCATAGCACACCAAGTCTTTCTAGCCTCTACTATTGCCCTAAGTCTGTCAAAGCTCATATTTGTTGTTTCCATGATACTGTCTATCCATCTCATCCTCTGACATCCATTTCTTCTTTAACTTTTAATCTTTCCCAACATTAGAGCCTTTTCCAATAAGTCCTGTCTTGTCATCATGTGGCCAAAGTATTTAAACTGCAGCTTCAGTAGTGGACCTTCCAATGAATAGTCTGAAATAATTTCTTTAATACTGATTGATTTGATCTCTTTGCTACTGAAGGGACTCTCAAAAGTCTTCTCCAGTACCCCAATTAGAATGTATTGATTCAGTGGTGCTCAGCTTTTCTTTTGTATATAAGGCACAAGTCCAGCATTTAAATTCCACCTAAAACACTTATTAACTGTGTGACGTAGGTAAGTCACTTAACATCTCTGTTCCTCAGTCTTCTATGTAAAATGATAAGGTTGACTCAAAAACCTCTAATGATCCATCACAATCTTAAGTGATTTGCCCTTAGTTAATAACTAACATTAATAATAACCCCACTCTAAAGTGGGCTTTAAACCCTGATCCTATCCTATTATATGTATGTCCAATACATATGTAATATACACATATATGTATATAACTTATTTATACACACAGTTGTTTGCATGTTGTCTCTCTAATTAGAGGGTGAGTTCCTTAAAGAGCTTATCTCTCTTTGTATCTATCCCTAGTGGGGTTTTTTTTAATGGTATTTGCTACATGCTAAAATCTTGTGGATGAAATGATTGATTATATTTCAAAGATCATTGACAGTAGCTCAGAAAACACTTATCTGTTTGTTCTTTTAGGTTCTTAGAGGGGGATTATTATTAATTATTATTATTATATTAATGATAGTCTATGGTCAAGTCACTTAAGACTGTGATCATTCTGAGTCAGGTCATTAGAGATTTTCAAGAGCAAATAGATAAATCCTCTCTCGCTTTCTCCTAAGCCTCCAGTACAGTGCTTGGCCCATCTTAGGTGTTTAATAAATTCTTATTGCACCAATGAATGTATGCATAAAATTTTGGATATCTGTTCCCTATTAGATAAAGGTCACCTGATTCCCAATCCAATGGTCTAAGTGGTACAATACATAAAATGCTGGACCTAAAGTCAGGAAGAAATGAGTTCACATTTGACTCCATATACTTAATAGCTAAACTCTGGGCAATTCACACACTTCTATTTGCCTCAATTTCCTCAACTGTAAAATGGAGATAATAATAGCACCTGCCTCTCAGATTTGTTGTGAGGATAAAATAAGATAATGTTTGTGTAGCATTTTGCAAACCTTTAGGCTCTAGTTAAACAATAGTTATTTTTATTATAAACCACAACTGCCTCTGCATCCACATGGTATCTAAAGATTGGGGCCCTGAAGTAATAGGACCCCCGTGTGGGTAAGTTATGGTCAGAGGGCAGGAGAGACACAAGTAGGAAAAGGCCAGGGCTCAGAACCTGAGGCAGATGCATCATCATAGTGGAGGTAGCACAAAGACACTGGTCCTGTGTGAGATGGAAGATAACAAAAGGAATGGATACAAGAGGGGAAAAAAAATTAGCTACTTTACCATTTTGCCTGGGTGGCCTTCCTTCAGTATTAATAATGGACTTTCCAGAATGTTGTCAGATTGTAGACTGTTCCAAGGAAGCAAGACTTGGACAGACTTCTATATCATTTTTATTTAGTGTTTCTCTGGCATCCACTATCGACATCCATGTCTGGATGTTTTTTTAGCAGTACTTAGTCGTTTTTATTACCACAGTCCTTCGAGGTAGGTTGCTTTTGTTTTCTCTTCTTTGCAATTGAGGATATTTGGACCCAGAGAGACTAGGAGCCTTGCTTTAATACAACAAATTAGAGGCAGACCTATAATTAGAACTCACAGGCTCTTAAGCTACATGGCTTTACTTGATCCTGCTTAAGGAATCTTAATATCAAAAAAGAAAAAAAATGTGGAGCATGGCTAACTTTCTAAAGCCACTGGAATTCCAGACAGGCCCAAAATATACTCCCTAAAATAACTTTTTGTGAATTTTTGTGTAGAGCTGATGCCTAGAGCAAAGGGGTTCCAGCAGATGAAAAAGTCTATAGGCATAATAGCCATGATCCTTTAGCTCTGAGCTTCCCAACTTTTTTTCATTCCATGGCACCCTGTAAATTTGTTAATTTGGTGCAACACATATGGTAGGGTGGTAATGATAGGAGAGAAGTGATGGGGAGGGTCTCCAAACCCATAGATGAAAAATGGCAGGATAGAACTTATATTTGTGTACAGAGAAAGAAGCAGGAAGGGACAGCAAAGAAGAATATACCCATGAAATCTTCATAATGCCCAGATATGTCCCTACACTGGGTGATAAATATCCAGAAATTATATGAGTCAAAATAAAATAGGAAAATAATCTTCTTATCAGTGGCAAAATGTACCAAAATAAATACAAAATGGAATCTTCCTCCACAGTCGTCACTATAAAAGGTCTTCTTTCTTCAACTTAGACAGTCCACATACCTGGAAGAGATGATTCTATGTAAGTGATTCCCATGCAGTGGTCTTTTTTCACATTAGTCACTACAGTGCTTTCTTATCTGTACTATCTTCTGCACTATCATTCTAAGTGTCACTAAGCTGGAACACCAGCAGGTGCCAGTAACACTCAATTACTGAGTTTTGCGCATTCAGAAACCCAAGGAAAAAAGGAAATCATTAGGTTTGAGTTTAATTATACCCACCTTGATGTAATTTAGCACCTAAGCCTTTCACAACTCATTTGGACTACTACTCATCTCATCTCTTCATATTTTTCCTCACACTAGAATGTCCTTTATCTAACCATTTTCATTCACTGAATTTTCTGGGCTTCACAGAATCATAGATTTGGAACAGACCTAAGAGGTCATTTGATTCAACCCATACCTAAAAAAGAATCCAGCAAGTGGCAATCTAGCCTTCTCTTGAAGATCTCAGAAATCAGGGTTGCTTTTTCTAGGGTTGTAGCTATTTTGGAGAGTAGACACATGGCCACATTTGATATAATTCAGAGAAACACAGCAACAGGAAGTAATGTGGTATTGAAATTTGTCCCACTGTAATGCAATTTAGAAGAGCTGAGTTCTAGAAACTACTCTACCAGTACCCTGCTAAGTAAACTTCATCTCTTTGTACTTTCTCCATCAGAAAAATGAGTGTTAATCTCAATCTCTATATTCATTCCTGGACATAACAGTCTATGAGTCTCTGAATCCTCTCATGGCCTCACCTTATATCTTATATCTTGGCTAGTAGCTTGGAGGCAATGCCCTTATTAATCCTCTTTCACCATCTCAGTTGCCCTCATAAAATTCTAGCATCTTCTGCCAGATGTCCCACTGTTCAATGAATCTGGAGTATTGATCAATCTCTTCCTGCTTGATAACCTAAATTAAAGATATCAGGCAGCATCCCCTCTCTAGGGCAAGAAGATTAGGAAGCTTTACCAATACAGGGTGGTGGAAAAGACCAAAATATGTACCCAGGCAAAGGAGGGGACAAAATCTGAGAATGGGTTTTATGTTTTTGAATTAAAGTTGTGAGAGCAGATTTTTGTGGCTTTGCTTTTATTTTTAAATGGCACCACTGGAATTTTGCTTTACCACAAGTGTATTAGAATAACAATGAAAGGGGTGGGGGATTTTTTTTTTCCAAGGACTCTAGAGAAGAGGACTAAGGATATTAGAAATTTATTCTCTAAAGGGTTTCCTGGCACCAGAGAGAAAGAAGGAAATAAAGAAGGAAGGAACGGATAGAGGAAGAGAAAGTTCAGAATCTTTTTTTTTTCTCATGGCAGTCATTATAGCTTATTGGAAAGAGTATATTGTTATCAATAATATAGAAATACATCTTGATCATTGACACATGCAAAACCCAGTGGAATTGAGTGATGGCTATGGGAGGGAGGTGGGAGGAGCGGAGGTAAAGAACATGAATCATGTAACCATGGAAAATTTTTCTTAATTAATCAATTAAATAAAATTTAAAATAATAATAATAAGAAAAAAAAAGATAAAAAAGTATATTGTTTTTCTTGCTTCGTTGTGTCCAGGTCTTTTCAACCCCACGTGGGGTTTTCTTATCAAAGGTACTGGAGTGATTTGTCCTTTCCCTCTCCAGCTTATTTTACATATGAGAAAACTGAAACAAGTTTGTTAGATGTCAGATGAAACAAGTTAGAGTTAGATGACTTTTCCAGAGTCATATAACTAGTGTATGAGGACAAATTTGAACCCATGAAGAGGAGTCTTTCTGACTCCAAGCCCAATGCTCTATCCACCATGTCAACTAGCTGCTCCCCCCCCCTTTTTTTATCCAAATGACCTCTGTTAAAAAATTGACTCTAGTTTTTGTACAAGCAAAACCAATGTAACTAAAATCAGAAGGGAAGTAACAAATTGGGAAACAATCTTCATAAAAACCTCTGACAAAGGTTTAATTACTCAAATTTACAAAGAGCTACATCAATTGTACAAAAAATCAAGCCATTCTCCAATTGATAAATGGGCAAGGGACATGAACAGGCAGTTCTCAGCCAAAGAAATCAAAACTATTAATAAGCACATGAAAAAATGTTCTACATCTCTTATAATCAGAGAGATGTAAATCAAAACAACTCTGAGGTATCACCTCATACCTAGCAGATTGGCTAACATGACAGCAAAGGAAAGTAATGAATGCTGGAGGGGATGTGGCAAAGTGGGGACATTAATTCATTGCTGGTGGAGTTGTGAAATGATCCAACCATTCTGGAGGGCAATTTGGAACTATGCCCAAAGGGTGATAAGAGACTGTCTGCCCTTTGATCCAGCTATAGCACTGCTGGGTTTGTACCCCAAAGAGACAATAAGGAAAAAGACTTGTACAAGAATATTCATAGCTGTGCTCTTTGTGGTGGCCAAAAATTGGAAAATGAGGGGATGCCCTTCAATTGGGGAATGGCTGAACAAATTGTGGTATATGTTGGTGATGGAATACTATTGTGTTAAAAGGAATAATAAAGTAGAGGAATTCCATGGAGACTGGAATGACCTCCAAGAAGTGATGCAGAGCGAAAGGAGCAGAACCAGGAAAAGATTATACACAGAGACTGATACATTGTGGTACAATCGAAGGTAATGGACTTCTCCATTAGTGGCAATGCAATGTCCCTGAACAATCTGCAGGGATCTAAAAAACACTATCCAAAAGCAGAGGATAAACTATGGGAGTAAAAACACCGAAGAAAAGCTACTGCTTGACTACAGGCGGGAAGGGGATACGACTGAGGAGAGACTCTAATTGAACACTCTAATGCAAATACCAACAACATGGAAATGGGTTCGAACCAAGAACACAATGATACACAGTGGAATCTTGTGTTGGCTATGAGAGAGGTAGTGGGAAGGAAGGGGGGGGTAGGAAAAGAAAATGATCTTTGTTTCCAATGAATAATGTTTGGAAATGACCAAATAAAATAATGTTTAAAGTGAAAAAAAAAATTGACTCTATGACTTTCTATCCAAGTGACCTTAGACAAGTCCCTCCACTTTCCTAAAATTCTTTCCTCAATTTATTCAATGAGAGAGTTGGTCTAGATGAGAACTTCCCACTATAAAGCCTCTAATTTGTGACCACTAGTCTATTCAAGGGAATTAGCTTTCTTGGCACCAGAAACTCACTTCTTTTGTCTTGTTAACTTTACTATAGTAGTTCTTTATTAATCTTTGAAAATCCTACTCTATGATATTATAGCATATTATATAGTAGGGATTTGAAAAAGAGTGTTCACCTTTTCACCTTGCAGCCTGAAGAGCCATATTTCATATCACCTAGCCATATCTCATTTCACCTTCCAAGGGTAAAGACCAAGAAAATAACCATGTGGTATAAACTAAAGTGCAAAAGAGCACTCCTCACTTTTGGTTACATGAATCAGATCTGTGTATGTAGTTCCAATGTGGAAGAGAATGTTTGTTTCCCTCTGCTTATCACATTACTATTTGGCTTTCACTGCCAGCTATAGCAATGGAGATATGTCCATTTATTTTTGATCTGTAATTTTGCTACCAAAATAAACATCACAAATGATTTTTAAATTACTGATTTTTTAAAATTACTGGCTTTGTTTCTTAATCTTGTTTCTGAAGACCAATACTTCTAAGCATGCCCAAGTGAAGCATTATTAAAGTTTCTTGATGATTCAGTGCCGACAGAAGGGGAAAGATGGAGTGGTATCAAGTATTTCAAAAAGGCTGGCTCCATCAGTCATTATACTTACTTGACTTAAGCAAGACTGACTTTGTAAAATTACCACAAGTCTTCCCATCACAGCATATTACTTTCCATTCCATATGCTTGAAGAAAATCCATTTAGTCAAATCAAAATGTCAGCATTTGGGGCATGCTAGCTAGGTTCTTTCAGGTTGGTCATTTTATACTGTGTTATCTTCAGAAATTTGTACACAAGTGCATGGAATAAAATTAAGCCTCATTCTATATTAAATGCCTAATTCAATTACACATTGCTCAAATCAATCATTATCTTGTATGTGATGCCTTTTCCAACATCCATAGCTGTTAAAATTCCTTCCTCTTCAAATTATTTCACTATTGACCTGGCTCATACCACTTGTAGAATACAAGCTCCCCAAGAGGGACTAAAGTTGGCTATTTTGTATTTTTTCTTTTCCCAAATGCCTAACACAGTGCCTAGTAGGAGCTTAGTAAATGCTTTTGGGGTTCATTTGATTTTACTGGGTATAAGACTTCTAGAAGAACCTCCCATTCTTAAATATTGACTTTCATGTAGCTTATGACATGTAAATACTAAAGACAGGCTGTTACATATTCATATTGAAGACATTCATGTGGCTAGACAAGAGAAAAACAATTACTTTGCCCTCTGGATTAACATATTTTTCAATTAGTTAATAAGCATTTATTAAGCATATATGATATAAGCCAGGCAATATGCTCAGATTCATTTCCATAGCTGACCTAAAGCATCTTGGGTCCCCTAAAGATCCACATGTCATAGGATAGGAGATCCTGGGTACAGATATTAAAGAAAGGCAACTTGAACAACCTAAACTTATTCTTCATTCAAAAAAAAAATTAGAGAAGAGAATGGGATACTATATTTAGAAAGCAAAGGTGTTCAGCATTATGGGATGTCTTTGTCAGAACTCACCTGAAAAGAGTTTGTGGCACACAGGATCAAGGTGAGACCATTAATCAAGATGTTACTTGGACTTTTTTTTACTGTAAAAGTAAAATTTTTAATAGAGAAGTTGCCTTTGGGCAAACAGGAATTTGCATATGTAAAATCTATATCAGATTGTTTACGATCTCAGAGAGGGAGAAAAAAGGGAGGGTGAAAAGAGGGACACAATTTGGCACTCAAAATTTTTAAAAATTAATGTTAATTGTTTTTACACATGATTGAGAAAAAATAAAATATAATTTTTAATTGGGTTTCATTTTCTTATCCATTCTGTAAACCTTTTTATTTCATTGTTTAATTTTCACAACCTTAACTATAATTGTTAGGCTTGTTTTTTCTACATTATTTTTTTCTATTGATTTTTGTTCTTTGCATTTTAAATCAGTACTTTATTTCTAGGATTAGTTTTGTTGCACTGCTTTGATCTAGTTTATTGCCATAGACTGTTCTTGATTTCTGTTTAATTTCCCTATACCTAATTCAATGTCTATATTTAAATTTATAAATTATTTTCTTTTTATTTAATCATTGATGTGTTTCTTCCCTCTCATGACTCTCCTCTTTCCCTATCTATGAGACACTGATTTTTTTTTCATTCTTTTGTACTCAAACCCCGCCCCCCTTTTTTTAAAGTCCTTACCTTCTGTCTTAGAATTGATTCTAAGTAATTGCTTTCCTTTATTAACATATTGACCAGTCTGATAGGTAGGAGATCAGAGACATATTGCTGAGACAGATTTTTTTAAAACCCTTATCTTCTGGTTCCAAGGCAGAAGAGTGGTTAGGGTTCCGCAATACGGGTTAACTGACTTGCCCAGGGTGGCACAGCAAGGAAGTATCCTAGGTCATATTTGAACACAGAATTCCAATCTCTATGGTTGGCTCTCTATCTAATGAGTCATCTAGCCTGTCCATATACCACCCTTTCCCAAGAAGTTTCTCTTCCTTTTCATTTCTCTTTTCATCTGATATATTATGGATTCTATTTTTTGATTTGTGGTTACCAATACTTGCTTTGTTTTTATTTTCATTCTTTTTTAAACATTATTTTATTTGGTCATTTCCAAACATTATTCATTGGAGACAAAGATCATTTTCTTTTATCCCCCCCCCCACCTGTCCCCTAGCCGACGCGCGATTCCACTGGGTATCACAAGTGTTCTTGATTCGAACCCATTTCCATGTTGTTGATTTTATTAATTTCTCACTTAATTTTTAGGATCTCTAATTTGGTTTTCTTCTGGGGGGGTTTAATTTGCTCGCTTTCAAGTTTTTTTATTTGCATTTCCAATTCATTGATCTCTGCCCTGCCTAGGTTGTTAATATATGCACTCAGGGATATGAATTTTCTTCTGATTACTGCTTTTGCTGCATCCCATAAGGTTTGAAAGGATGTCTCACCATTGTCATTTTCCTCAATGAAATTATCAATTGTTTCTATGACTTGTTCTCTAACTAACTGATTTTGGAGTATCATATTATTTAATTTCCAATTAATTTTTGATTTGGTTCTCCATGTACCCTTACTCATTATTTTTATTGCCTTATGATCTGAAAAGGCTGCATTTATTATTTCTGCTTTTCTGCATTTGTATGCCATGTTTCTGTGACCTAGTGTATGGTCAATCTTTGTGAATGTGCCATGTGGTGCTGAGAAGAAGGTGTATTCCTTTTTATCCCTATTTATTTTTCTTCATATGTCTATTAGCTCTATTTTTTTTAAAGATTTCATTCACTTCTTTACCTCTTTCTTATTTATTTATTTATTTGATTTATCTAAATTTGATAGTGGTTGGTTCAAATCTACCACTAATATGGTTTTACTGTCTATTTCCTCCTTCAAGTCTCCTAGTTTCTCCATTAGAAATTTGGGTGCTATACTATTTGGTGCATACATGCTGATTAGTGTTATTTCCTCATTATCTAAAGTCCTTTTTAACAAAATATATTTGCCTTCCCTATCCCTTTTAATCAGGTCTATTTTTGCTTTGTCTTTGTCAGATATCATGATTGCAACTCCTGCCTTCTTTCTATCAGTTGAGGCCCAGAAGGTCTTACTCCATCCTTTAATTCTGACCTTGTGAGTATCTAACCACCTCATGTGTGTTTCTTGAAGACAACATATGGTAGGGTTTTGGATTCTAATCCATTCTGCTATTCATCTACATTTTATGGGTGAGTTAATCCCATTCACATTCAAAGTTATGATTGTCACTTGTGGACTCCCTGGCATTTTGATATCCTCCCCTAATTCTGGCCTTTCTTCTTTAGGTATAACCTTTTAAGCCAGTGATTTACTTTAAATCAGTCCCCCTTGTCCCCTCCCTTGATATGTTTCCCTTTCTACACCCTCCCTTTTTGTTCCCTCCCCTTCATCCCTCTCTTTCACCCCCTTTTTCTGTTCCCTACCCCCCTACACCCCTTGGTTTTCCCTTCTCCTTTACCCCGTTGGATAAGACAAAATTCAAGATCCCAATGGATATGGATGCTCTTCCCTCTCAGAGTTGATTTCACTGAGAGTAAGGTTTAAGTAAAAACTGTCTTCCTCTCCTTCTTATAGGAGAATTCTTCTCCTCCCCTTCCCATGTCTATCTTTGTGTGAGAAAGATTATTCTATTTAGTTTTTTTCTATTTCTTAGAGTATATCTTAGCACCATCAATGAGTGCCCCCTCCCTTTTTCTTTCTATCCCCTCCTTTCTCTATATCATCTTGATGCCCCAAACTTTCCCTATGCATGATTCTTCTTACTACTCTAATGATGCATACAATTTTTGAGAGTTAAACATTACATTTTCCCCACATATTCATATATATAAATTGATATAAATGCATTCCTTATAGAAGAGAGTTTGAATAAAAGAAAAAGATAATATTTTTCTTCTTTTCCCTTTCCTTCATATTTACCTTTTCATGTTTCTCTTACTCTTTGTGTTTGGATATCGAACTTTCCACAGAGCTCTGGTCTTTTCTTTACAAACACTTGGAAATCTTGTATTTTGTTGAATGCCCATACTTTTCCCTGGAAGTATATAGTCAGTTTTGATGGATAGCTGATTCTTGGTTGAAGACCCAGCTCTCTTGCTTTTCTGAGTATCATGTTCCATGCCTTATGGTCATTCAGAGTGGAAATTGCTAGGTCCTGTGTGACCCTGATTGGTGTTCCTTTATATTTAAATTGTCTTTTTTCTGGCTTCTTATAAGATTTTTTCTTTTGCTTGGAAGCTTTGGAATTTGGCAATTACATTCCTGGGAGTTGTCTTTTGGGGATTTAGTGTAGAGGTTGTTCTGTGAACTCTTTCAATGCATAATTTGTCCCCTTTTTCTAGAATCTCTGGGCAGTTTTCTTTGATGATATCATGTATTATGATATCAAGATTACTGTTTATTTCTGGCTTCTCTGGTAGACCAATGATTCTCAGATTGTCACTCCTTCCTCTGTTTTCCAGGTCTGTCACCTCATCAGTGAGATATTTTATGTTGTCTTCTAATTCTTTAGTCTTTTGACTTTGATTTATTAATTCTTGCTCTTTTGCAAGATTATTGTCTTCCAGTTGCCTGATTCTGACCTTTAAAGACTGGTTTTCCTTTTCAGTTTGGTCTGATCTGTTTTTTGAGGCTTCGAGCTGTTTCTGCATTTGCATATTTTGGTCTCTCATATTGCTGAGTTCCTTTTGCATTGTTTCCCATTTTTCCTGCCAGAAGGCTTCCATCTTTTTGATAATTTCCAATTTAAATTCTTCAAGAGTTTGTGGAGAATTTCCATTTCCTTTGGAAGGTTTTGGAGAATTTATTTGTGCTTCCTCTTCTATCTCCTCTGTATTTTGTATTTTTGCTCCATAGAATGTGTCCAAGGTCACCCCCTTCTTCTTGCTTTTCTTGGTGTTTGGAGGCTTTTGCACTTCTGTACTGTTTGCCATCTCTATCTGTGTGAGGAGGACTGGCTCTTAGTGTATCTGTCTGATGGTTCAAGGCTTTAGCCCCAGGCAAATTGTCTGTTCTCCGCAGCTGCTCTGTCTTCCCAGGGAAGCCCAGGGTGTGCCCTCCCCTACCTGCCTGAATTTCAGGTATTATTGCTCTCAGTTCCCTCTAGTAGCTTCTCCCCTGCCTTACTTCCATGCTCTGAGCCTGGCACAGCACTGTCCGTGAGGTACCTCAGTGCCTTTGCCAGCCCTGAGGTTTCTGTCCTTTCAGAAGACCCTGCACTCTAAGGGGGGAGGGGTCCTGGCCTCCCTGAGCTCTGAGGGCTCCTGATGTGATTAGGTTCAGCTGGGTTGGTCTGGATGTGCCCTGAAGCAAAAACCTCCCTTATTTCCCTGCCCCCCTCCAGACTGGCCCAGGTTACTTTCAAGGTGCGCCCTTCAGAGCAACCCCTTTGCAGGACCCGAGGTTTCTATCCCTTCAGAAGACCCTGAACTCTATGGGGGGAGGGGTCCTGGCCTCCCTGAGCTCTGAGGGCTCCTGATGGGATTATGTTCAGCTGGGTTGGTCTGGATGTGCCCTGAAGCAAAAACCTCCAGTGAGACTCAGATGGAGCCCCCTGTCTCTCTCTGTTTCCCTGCTGTCTGTGTTGGATGCCCCCGAGACTGGCTCAGGTTGCTTTCAAGGTGTGCCCTTCAGAACAGCCAACCCTGAGGCCCTTTTGCCAGCCCTGAGGTTCCTGCTGCTGCTGCGGGTTCAGCACTCTGGGTTGGGGGGGGAGTGGTCCTGGGACCTTCCTTCTGCCTTCCCCTTAGATCCGAGTGATCTAGGATTCCAGCTTTTGGGGGGTGTACCTTTTGCTCCGAGTCCAGAAGGAGGGTTCCCCGGCTCTGTCCTTTTGTTAAGTTTGAATTTCAATCCCCTAGGAGCATTCAGTTTGTGATCAGTAAGGAATGGTTTTCAGAGGTCTGAACTTTTGCTGCCTCTAAGCCGCCATCTTGACCGGAAGTCCCTTTTATTTTCTCATGACTTCTGAAATATTAAATTTGACTTTAATCTTCTATCCCAGTGGTTCTCAACCTTTCTAATGCCGTGACTCCGCAATACAGTTCCTCATGTTGAGGTGATCCCAAACCAAAAAATTATTTTGGTGGCTACTTCAAAACTGTAATTTTGCTACAGTTATGATTCAGAATGTAAATACCTGATATGCATTATGTATTCTCATTGCTACAAATCAAACATAATTTAAACATAGTGATTAATCACAAAAACAATATTTAATTATATGTTGAGAAATATTAATTCAGCAGGAGGCAGCCTGAGCCCTGGGGAGGGAGGGAGGTCCTGCCTGAGGAGGGGGTCCGCAGATGCTGCCTTCTTCTTCCTGTCATCTCCTTCCAGCTCAAGCTGAGGCTTCACTTTGCTGGGGTTACTTGGCTCTGTTATCCGCTCCAGAAGTTATCTGCTCCAGAACTCGTTCTTAACCTTTCTGGAGCCTCCAGTTGCTCTCTCTGGGTCTCTGTTTGAGTCCAGTCTCCAGGCAACAGGGTAAATCCACTGCCCCTCATAGGGGGAGGGCTGCTGATAGGTAACTAATATTAGTACAATGTGCAGGCAGCAGGATCCCCATTCTTTCCGAGATCTTGCTGTAAAGTAGTGTGATTTCTCAGCTTCTAAAGCCATTGGAAATATGTGTTTTCTGATGGCTTTAGGCGACCCCTGTGTTTTGGTTGTTTGACCCCCACCAGGGTCGCAACCCACAGGTTGAGAACCGCTGTTCTATCCTATTTCTCTATTTTTGCAATTTAGACTTTGTCCAATTCTCTATTTCTACTCTGACTCATTTCATGGAGAAAGCAATATAGGATGGAAGTCATATTATGTGAAAGAAAACATTTTGTGTTCAAAATCAGAAGGTCCAATCTCATCCCTCTTCCCTTACTGTTAAAATTCTCTATTCTTAAGTTAATGTTATGCTATGTTTGGATCTATCTTACAATAACACTCTGGATGTTGAATATCCTTGGCACCTTATATATCATTTCTCATGGGGTGGGATGTTGCCTAAGAAGTACAACCCTATCTCAAAGGAGTTCTCCTAAAGTACAAATCCTTTATACTCCTAGAGCTCAATATTTTAGCCATGCACATCCTTTACTATGGAATTGTCCTTTAATGATAATCTTTTCCTTCCCCTTCCTTAGATAAGACCTTCCCTTTCTATTTTCCCCATTACTTGTCTATTCCTAGCCTTGTTCTCATACTATGAAAATTGTGATTCTCAGTAAGGGAATAGATGAATTATTCTCCATTCTCTTCATGATTTCTGGATTTTTTTACCCCATAAATAAATTTCTTCATTACTTAAAAATATTATAAAAACAATAGAATTAATTTCATTATTTTCTCTTTTTCTTAATAGTTGTACTTATTTAGTAGGTTTCTATTGTTTGGGGTGCTTACAAATCAAATACTTTGCTCATTTCTGGAACTTTGGTAATTTTCTTCTGCAAAGATGTCCCAAATATGTCTTTTTTGTTTAAAATTTTGTTGTTGTTGTTGATTAGGCTCAATTTGTCAAGGCATGCTCTTTTGTGTTCCAGTCTGAGTACCTTTGCTTTCTAGAACATATTATTCTATTCACTTCTCTGATTTTTTGAATGAAAATTATTTTGGGTTGTTTAAATTGAGTAATATCTATACTTTTCCCCCTAGATTTCTTTTAAAATTTGTTGTTGAAATTTTGAAATCTACCCATTAAGTTAATAGGATTTTAAAAGTTTTTCTTTCTTTTTTTTTTTTGAGTAGAGATCTGCCTAGTCTATCAATCAAAGTTTTCCCTTCTGGAGCCTCTCCTCTGACAACATGGAGAAAAAGTCTAATGTCAAGTTTTAAAAGCTGTTAGAAAAGCCTTTCCTCAAAAGATCTTCTTGACAACAAAGCAGATACAGTTCAGTTTATAGTACTCTCAGCTTTTCAAAGTATATTTATATTATGTATTCTTTGAGACTCACAGTGACATTGGTGAGATTGGTAGAGAAGGTATTATTATCCCTGTATTTGTTTTAAAACTGTCTTAAGGGCAGCTGGATAGATCAGTGGATTGAGAGCCAGTCCCAGAGATGGGAGGTCCTAGGTTCAAATCTAGATTCAGACACTTCCTAGTTGTATGACCATGGGCAAGTCAGTTAACCCCTATTGCCTAGCCCTTACCACTCTTCTGCCTTGTAACCTGTATTTTAATTTAAAATCCAAGAATTTTGATTTTTTTTGTTTGAGATTGTATTTTTATGAAAATCCAAGATTTTGATTTTTGTTCGAAAAAAGATCTTCAAGGAAGAAGCTTGCTAATTCCTAAATCCAGATAATATCCAGAGAAAGAACTGTTGCAGAAAGATGCTGGAAAACCCACACTACATCAAGAAGATCAAGAATGAACTTTGGATGTGGTTGATTGAGATGAACTTTGATTGAATATTTATTGTAAATGTACACATTTATGCCAAAAGGGAATGCCCCTAATTTGGCTTTCTGTCAATGCACCTAGCAAAACATTGGTTTTGCTTTCTTTCATTTCTATTCCTCCCTCACTACTCTAATTTCCTCTTAGAAAATTGAATATTGTGTATATCTATAGTTAGAAGTGCATTTAGGACTATAAGATGATTATGTTAAATGATCAATGGGGAGACTAGTCTCCCAATGATCATCAGGGGGCATTTTGAATCTTAAAAATTCTCAGACCCTACTTCATAAGGTTTGGTTAAGACCATTCCCCATTTAAACAATGAAGGGACTTAGATCAAGAATGTGAGATCTCTACTCCACCTCTAATTAAGCCTGCTTTAGGGGAAGAAACTCCTTGCTGAACAATGAAAAATACTTAAACCCATACTTATAGTAAGGAAAAAGTTCTTAAGCTGTGCCTATTTTTAGATCTAATACAAAAGGGTGCTAAGTACCTATTAAGGTCAGGAAACTTGTGAATTTACAAGGAGAAAAGAGGTGAGAACTTATTCAGAGGTTTTTTCAGGTGTGAACTTAATCAGAAGTTCAAGCCTTCTTAGGTGTGAATTAAGAATGGTCTGTCCTTTGGAAAACATCTACTGTGATTGGTAGATGTGAGAACTTAGGGGAGGTGACATAGGAGAAAATTCCCTTTAAAAGGAGAGGAGAAACTGAGAGCAGACTCTCTCACTGGAATTCCCTCTGAGGAGACTCTGAGTCTCAGAGGAACTCTTTCTGGAGATGGCAGCTGGCCAAAGCTGAACTTGTGTCTCTCTGAACACTAGAATCCTTGCTTGAAGAAATCTTGTGGTGAGT
The DNA here is from genome assembly GCF_027887165.1 of Monodelphis domestica. Lineage (NCBI taxonomy): Eukaryota > Metazoa > Chordata > Mammalia > Didelphimorphia > Didelphidae > Monodelphis > Monodelphis domestica. Next base: position 622,791,660 of record NC_077227.1, read on the forward strand.
GGATAAAAGACTGACTGATCTTTCTCTTAAGGCTTGGGCCTGGGTTGGCCAGGGCTGGCCTGGGCTGGCCTATCTTTTTCTCATTATTCCCTTTTTCTCTCTCTCTCCCTTTCTTTAATTCTCTTTAATTTAATTAATTAAAATCTCTATAAAACCCAGTCGACTTGGGAATATTTCCTATTTGGGAATTTTCCCCTGGTGACCACCTTATATTTGATTTAAAACAAGACACTGTCTTAAAACCATATTTTCTGCAATCATAATTTAAGGCAACCACTCTATTATCTGCCACAGTTTATGTCTTCCACTATTTTAATTATTACAAACAAGAAGATAAGGATTTTTAAAAAAATCTGTCTCAGCAGGTATCATCTCATACCTATCAGACTGACCAATATACCATTAAAGGAAAGTGATAAATATTAGAAGGGATGTGGCAAAATTGGGACACTAATGCATTGTTTATGGAGTTGTGAATTGATCCAACCATTCTGGAGGGCAATTTGAAATGATACCAAAAGGGCTATAAAACTATGCATACCCTTTGATCCAGTAATGCCATTACTGGGTCTATATGCCAATGAGATAACAAAAGATGGGAAAGGACCTACTTGTACAAAACTATTTATAGCTGTTCTTTATGTGGAGGCAAAGAACTAGAAATTGAGGGGATATCCATCAATTGGGGAATGACTAAACAAGTTGTGTTACATATTGGTAATGGAATACTATTGTGCTGTACAAAATGATAAGGATGACAATTTCAGAAAAAAATTTGGAAAGATCTGTGGGAACTGATGGAGAGTGAAATAAGCAGAACTGGAAGAACATTGTATATAGTAACAGAAATAATGAGCAATGATTATCTGTGAAAACTTGGCTATTCTTAGCAGTGCAATGTTCTGAGACAATCCTGAAAGATTTATGACGGGGAATATTATCTATCTCCAGAGAAATAATTATAGTAGTCATCTTTCACATCAGTGTATTTTTATTTTTATTTTGGAATTTTGATTATATATGAATGTTTTCTTATAATAATGACCAATATGGAATTATGTTTTGTATAACAATGAAAAAAAATAATTTAATTGAAAAAAATTTAACTGTATAAGCAGCTTTAAACCAGGTTGGGGGGTAAGAGACAGTTTTGAAGCCCATCAGTGAATTAGGGATATGTCTATACCAAGCACATTAAGATATCCCTCAGCAGAATGGGCAGATGAGAAAAAATTGTTCCAATGGCTATGAAGGTGATTGAATCTATGGAATGCTTAGAGCTTGGTCAGACATTGAAGAAGCCTAGATCATCTACAGCATCTCAGGTCATACAAATCTACTTTATTTTTAATTTGCTACTGGACTCTGAGGACTCTTAAAGAGAAAGACTGAGGAGTTTGTGCAACTTTCCCTAAATCATATTCATGCACAAGTCAAGACATTGCCTATGATGTCATTGGTTCTCTTAGAAAAAAAGGATGAACAATGATCCTCATATATGAGATGAAAGAATTCTAGCCCAGAGATTTCAAGTAGTTCATCCAAAATCACATAATTAGTATAAAGGGTGAAATTATGGTTGAGACTGAAAAAAATCTAAATTTAAGTGGTTGCAAAGGGAAATCCCAAATAATAAAATATCCAAGTCAGCTGTCAAATTTTATCATGATTTAATTGATAGTGGAGAAGATTAAAAAGAAGGAAAAAGAAGGCATAGGTTTTTTCTCTCCCTCTCCCCCTGCCTGATTAGTATTGGGCAGGGAGATCAGGAAATAAGGGAGTAAGGATTTGGAGTATGAAGGAGGAAGGAATAAACTTGACCTCCAAAGGGGCTCAGCTAAGATGCCCGAACCTGAAATCAGCTCCAGGGCAAAATTCACCACCCAACACTCCAAGATGTCGGAACACTTAGCACGCTGCCAGCCAGAGTTGTCTCTCCAGGGAAAGAGGAAGGGCCAGGAAGTGCTGTGCCTTATATGGACATTTTTACATTATTATTCTCCATCTCATCTGTACCAATGAGGACTTAGCTTGACTTAGGACAGTCCAGAGGTCTGTCCTTTGTTTTGCACATGTCTGTTGAAGGCCATCTCCTCAGATAATTAAATCTTGAGTTTGATGCAGACCTTCAAAATCTTGTTAAACTGAGTAGGGTGGAGAATGTAGAGTTTCTAAGACCTGATCCTGTTATTATCTCCTTTTTTACTGATCAAGAAATAGCTAAATCATATCTTCTAAAGAATGGTCTGATTAGGGTAGAATAGTTTTGAAATTCACCCTAGGAAGTGGCAGAAATAGGATTTGAATTCAAGTTTGCTTCATTCCTTTTCCAGACTTCACTCTCCATTATCCAATTCCTTTCCAAATTCCTGTTTTACTATATCCCCAGCTATATGATTGCCACTGTGACATTCTCACTATCGCATGCCTAGCACTGCTTCAAGTTAGAGAAAACACATTGGGTAAAAATACTGCTATTCCTCAGTCTCCCTTCTGGCCAAGCTGCTATCTCATATTTTCTCTAGCACTGACTTTGGTCAGAAGAGCACATGAATTCATAAGCAAGTATTTGTTGCAGACTTACTATGTATAAGTCCCTAAGCTAGATCCTGTGGCATGTACAAAGAAATATGGCCCCAAAGATATAGAAAGAGTATCCCTGACTTTAAAGCTGGCAGGAGTGGAATGTGTTGGTGGTGTTTTCTGGGAATCTAGGGATATTACTCTGTCCTTGAAAATTTTGGCTTCATTTTTAGAAGATGAGAGTGGAAAGCTATCTGTGGTATTTGGGGGGAAGGTGGGGGGGGGGAAGAGAAGGAAGAAGACTCAAATTCATCCATTATGTTACTCATTAACAGCTGAGACAGGAATAAGCAGATATCAAAACTACTTTAACAACCTTTCTCACGTGATTCCTACCTTCAATCAACACCTATAATTGAGTGTTGGCTCTAGAGGCAATGAATACAGTATAGATATGGCTCCATAACTTGCACTGAAGTGTATTCAGTCTGACTGGATTGTGGTGCTTGATGACATGATGAGAATTAGCCAATCATTCCCATGATTTCAAGATACAGAAACAGACCCACTCTCACCTCTCACCTCTCAGCTAGCACCACATTCTTTAATAATAGTCCATAATCTTCTGATAAAAACACATGAAGAAAAGATACAGCAAGAAGTGTTTATGTCTGCCCTAATGCCAGCCTGAAATTCCATTTTTGTGTGGTTCTGGGGAGAAAAAAAAATTGCCCCTTTCAGAAAATTAGTTCCAACAAGTCCATAGACCAATTATGGATGGACTATGTCTATTAGGCGATGTGCCATTTTACACTGAGATAGACAAAAATTGATGTAGTCATTCGAAAATATGTAGTCTAGGATAAGCAGAGCTTTACTGGTGGAGAGTTACTCATGAGGTTCTCTTTCTATGAATAAAGTGACAGGTTCCATCACTTTTCCTATCCCAAGAGGTAATGTGGAATAATACATATAATATAGTCAAGGAGATCTAAGTTCAGGACAGCTGGGTGGTTCAGTGTATTGAGAACCAGACCCAGACAGGATCTCCTTAAAATCTGGCCTCAGATACTTCCTAGTCACCTAACCCCTATTGCTATTGCCTGGTCCCTAAAGCTCTTCTGCCTTGCAACCAATAAACAGTATTGATTCCAACATGGAAGGTAAGGATTTCAAATATACAGATATTTATTATATATAAATATAAATTATTTTACATAATTTAAATTATATAAAATATAGAAATAAATTCTATATTAATATATTGATTAAATAAATATAATTATTTAAATAATTATAATTACTAGATTATAATTATTATAAATTCATATAGATGTAACATTTATTTGTAAAATAAAATTGTAATTATTAAATAAATTAATTAATATGTGATTTATATATATGCATACATACATATGTACATATATATATATATTTTTTTTTTAACCCTTACCTTCCATCTTGAAATCAATATTGTTTATTGGTTCCAAGGCAGAAGAATGGTAAGGCTTAGTCAGTGAGAGTTAAGGGATTTAGCCAAGGTCACACAGCTAGGAAGTATCTGAGGCCAGATTTAAAAATATTTTTAAAATGTCTTACTTCAAGTCCAGTCTCTGACACATAATGACTGTGTGACTCTAGGCAAATCACTTAACCTTTCAGTGTCCCGAGCCAAATCGATGAATTTAAGTGGCAGCTCAACAGCTGAATTGCTAAAGGAAATTTCCTCATCATGATTTTCTTAATTATGAGTAGTAATGTTCCTTTTGTTTGAGGCTAGATCCCTGGATTCCTCAGTTATTTTAGTTATTTCTATCTGTATGTGCTCCCTCCATCATCTGGGGCAAGGGGCCTGGTTTAACCTGGTTTACATCATTTGGCCCACATGAGGAAAATTCTTAGAAAAAATTGACTCTGAATTGGGTTTTGGAAAATTGAGGTAATCAGAACTTTTTCACATGGGACTGAGACTAGGGGAATGCACAAAAGAGACAGTGAAATTCTGGTTCAGGCAACAACCTGACATTTTAATTGGTACCTTTTTAAGACAATGTCTGAAGAGAGGAGTTGTTTTATTGGGCTGTATTTGTGAAGTGTGTAGGAGAAGAGTAGGGAGAGGCTCTTAGGTGTCCTTCAAATCATAATATCAAACCACCACATAGTCAGTTGCTTGTCATGCTTCTACCAAGAGTCAGCACCACATGGAAATGAGACTCCTGCTTTATGTTTCATTTTCCCCTGGATATAAAAAGCCACTCTTGAACTATGAATGTGTTTGTATATGTCTATGTCTATTTCAGCACACTATAGGTCCCTTAGGTTTATTTACTCTGTTATATGGAGTCTAAATTCTCTACTTTTCTCTCTAAGGAATTATTGTTAACTGTCGTAATCCAGAAGTCATTGTAGCAGGTCAAGATTAGACCACATTGTAATAGTCTACTCAGGTGCCTTTATCACTACAATAATATGAGTCGAACAAATCCGAGAGGCTGGGTACCTTAAATGAAGGTAGTAAGTTGGCTTTAGCACCAGGAAGTCATGTTTGAAATCTGCCTCAGAAAAATATTGCCTGTGATTTTGGGTTAGTTACTTAATTCTCAGTAATCAATAGGCATTAATAGCAGAGAAGATAAAGACCTTTATTGCTAGATTATTCCTCACAAGAGTCTCTCTGAACCAATAAAGTCACAACTGCCATCTCTATCCCTACCCCTAAGAGGCAGCATAATATAGTAGACATAGATATAACAGATACAGTTAAGGCCCGAGTTCAAGTCCAGTTTCTGACATATAATGATTTTATGGCCCTTGACAAATCAAACCTTTTTCCCTAGCCAACTCTCTAGCAATATAAATGATAGATCAATAGTTGAATTGCTAGTTTCCTCAACAGTATTTTCCTACACCAATGAAATTATAGGATAAGACCAAAATAATAATATTAATGTTAAAAGCTATGCCTTGTAAATCTATCATATTATAGAAAAAATAGAATATTATAGGTAGCAGCAAATGCAAATTAGTTCCAAATTATATTCATCACTTTACCACCATGCATTTAAAGTACAGGAGAATATTCATTTCTAATTTTATTAACAGATGAGGTCACATATATATTTTTTCTGAGAACCTTTAGGCTCTGAGAAAAAAGTTCAAAATGGATTTTGCTGAACCTCCCCAAGTCACGAGAGAGCTATCCAGAATTTGAGACTATGGATTTTTCCAAAAGTACTCCTGCCAATGATAGCACTTGTTCAATAGGGTGGGGTGGAGAGATGTTAAGGGTGGGGGTTTGAATTCCCAGAGAGCTGGATTGAATTTAATCAATCAAAGGGGATAAAGTAGGTGTAAATAAGTCCTCAATCAATTTGGGAGGCATGATTTACTTTTATCTTTGGATGGAAGCAGATGATACCACATAGGAAATATTGTGATTGGTTGAATAATAGCTCACAGTTGTATAGTTCTTTAAAGTTTGCAAAGCATTTTATAAATTTCTCATTTGATCCTCATGGCAACCCTGGAGATAGATGGTGTTATTTTCTTTATTTTTACAGATAAGGAGACAGAGGGAGACAGGTTCCTAGTGGACCTTACCCAGGGTCACACAACCTAGTAAGATTGGATTTAAATTCAAACTTTCCTGATTCCAGACCTAGTTCTATATCCACTGCTTTTCCTAAGTGCCCAAAGAGAATGAAGTGAAAAAGATGGGTATATATACCCTATGTGGCTATTTTAATAGCAAGCCAATTTAGATGATCAAAGTCCAGCATTAAAGCTCCAAGTTTGAGGAGCTTCCAAAACTCAGGAATTTATGGCATTGAAGCTACCAAAAGAGGCAGCCCATTGTACATCTACCAAAAGACAATAGAGGCAGTAGGGAAGTGAACCCAGAAAAAGTATTACATTCCATTTTTCTCTCCATCCCTTCCATTGGCCATCAGAGACTAGAACAATAGGAGACAATGCATCTAACCAAGAAATGAGAGAAACACTGAGGATGAATAACTTCAGGATTCTACAGAGGCATCAACCCCTAGAGCCCAATGGAAATCTCTACCAAGGAGAATTTAGAGAATTCTAGAAAGGAGCAAAAGGATTTCTAACACTTATGGGACTATGTTAGTCCTTTTCCACTCATATATCTATCTTCCAAGTGTACCTCACCACCATTGGACTTAAAGTTTGAGCCCAATGTTCCCATGAACTTGTGGATACTTGTGAGAAAATGTGCCCTAACCTTTGGGGAAGGGAAGGACGATTTTTGTACCAATTATTCTCACTATTCCACATTAGTAAGTAACCTTTCTAAAAAGTCATTTAAGTCTGACTGGATGATCATGTAAAATTAAGTTAAGCCTATAAGACTGATCATCAGTGAAGGAACTTGTGGGCAACAGAACTAGAAAAATGCAGTCATTTCAGGCTACCTCTGGAACTTGGAAAGATGGAATAGTTTAACTTCTCTCTAGGTAACCAGCCTGACAATGCTATTAGGAATTGGGGAAGTGAGCCTCTAGTGTTGCTATGGTTAGAAATCCCATTTGAGTCTTGTTTTATATTATTCCTCAACAGAATCTTTTTATTCTAAGTGAGTAGACCTGCTTCCTTAGTCTTCTTCAAAAAATAGTTCATATCCCATCTTCTGCAAGATACTTTTTCAGATTCCCTCTCATTTCTTTCTGAGGTTATCTTCCGTTTACATTTTCTATTTATTATAAGTACATAGTTATTGGCATGTTGTCTCCCCCATAAGAATATAAACTTCATGAGGATGGAGACCATGTTTGGGCCTTTTCTTATATCCTCAATACAATATTTATAACATAACAAATATCTTTAATAAATTTTTGTTGACTGGTTGAGTGACTACTTGATATTTCCCATGCATTTCTTATGACCTTACTCAGAGTCTCAGAATTCTAAACTATACTTTCTCCTCACTTCAAATTCCTAGAATCCTTAACTTAATTTAAGATATAATACTTCCTCCTCTTTGACATTAATGCTACTTCCTTTATGCATTTTTTATTTTGTGCTTATTATTTTCATTTATTTATCTATGTTTCTATTGCTTATTTCCTATAAAATATAGACTTCTCTAGGGCAGAGACCACTTCATTTCTGCTTTTAAATGCCCTGCACCTAAACAATTTTTTAATAGCCATTGAAATGGAACTAAACTGTACATATGTATGTGTGTATGTTTGTATGTATGTATGTATGTATGTATGTATGTATGTATGTGTGCATATGTGTATAGACATATATGAATATGTAGACATGCACACTAAACACACATATAAATATATTAATTGTTGATATTTTAAAATTTAATTTGAATTAATTTGTCAGTTCTTTAATGTTATTAATTAATGAAAAAATATTCATGAAGTGCTTACTCTGTGTTAGGCACTATGCAAAGTATTGGATATACTAGCATTTTTACAAGGGAAAGTCTCTGTCCTCAAAAAACACCCATTTTATGGAGGAAGACAACATAAATGCAAGAGTGATTACTCTGTTCTGGGGTTGTAGATAGTAGAGGAATAAGTGCAGGGACAAACAGATAATAATGGCCTGGGTAGATGGCTATATGTAATATAGAACTGAAGCATAGTCATGTTTTTAGGGTTATACAGTAGATGTGGTAGGCAAAATGAATTAGTTTACATACACTACTCACTAATTAATGGTTTAGATCTTAGGGTAGGAATATGGAAGATGAGTGTATTAAGATCCCCCCAAAACCGAATCCTAGATTTTTCCAGGGTTGGGACAAAAATTCATGTCTTCTGACTCCTGATCTAGGAACTGTCTCCCATATGTGGTTTTCTTTCTAGGAGAAAAAATATTATTGAATATACTCCCTACTATATACCCCTGTAATCTTGGTATATTTACTCAATAAGTCAGTCAATACAAACTTTTTAAATACCTATCTGCCACGTAGTATTCTAAGAACTGGAGATACAAAGAAAGTTAATAATCTTTGCTTTCAATGATCCAAAATTGATCAATCATTTAGAAGCCAATATAGAAAGACAACTTTATTAGCAATTAATTTTATTAACATTGAAAGGAAAATGGTACCATTGATCTGAATACAGGTCATTCCTGGAACTCTAAATCTACCTTGTATAGAATTCTAGGTCTGCTGTTGTTATTGTTATTTTCAGGATATAATTATATTTAAACATCTACAAATACACATGTAGATATAATTTGTTTCCTTTTCAAAGAAATTTCATTTAAGAAGTATGGACAATATTTAATACAGTATGGATATTTTTCTTTTAGTGTGAAAACGAGTCAGATGTTAGGTTCTAAATACTATGACTACTTAGACAAAAGAATGCTGCACTAAAACAATTCATGTAATTTATTAGTCCTGTCCAATAAACTGTCCTATTCAATAAGGAAGATAAATCTCAAACTGGACAAATCATGAACAAAAAAAGATGAATTCTATCATTGAACAAATATGTTTATTTAAAAAAAAAAACTCTTACTTTCTGTCTTAGAATAAATAATAAGTATTGGTTCCAAAGTAGAAGAATAGTAAAGGCTATGTAATTGGGGTTAAGAGACTTGCCCAGGGTCACATATCTAGGAAGTGCCTGAAACCAAATTTGAACCCAAAACCTCTTGTCTCAAGGCCTGGCTTTCTATTCACTGAGCAACCTACCTGCCCTTAATCATCAATTTTTTTTTTGACAAAGAGTATTTTAAGGGGATCCTTCCATTTGGAAGGGTAGTTGTAGAAAGAGAGAAGGAATGTTAAGAGGAAACAGAGGAAAACACAAAATAAATTAAAGAATCAGTGATTAAATCAATATCATTGGAAAAGAGTGTTTGTTTAGAGGTAATTAGGGAAAAGCCAGTAAAGACAAGATGTGAGCATGTATGGAAGGTCTTTAATAGAAAAGTAAGAAATTTTGACTTCATTTCTATAAACAATGAGAAACCACAGAAGTTTTTGAGCAGGGGAGTAATGTGCTAAAAAATGTTTTATGGAAATGGATCTGGCAGAGATGGGCTAAATAGAATTAAAGTGAAAAAGACTGGGAAAAAAGAACACAAATAGGAAACCATTAGAGCTCCCAGGAGCAAATTGAAAAGGTCCTGATCAAAAGTGTCAATGAAAAGTGGATTCTAGGGATCTTACAAAAGATGTATAACCCAAATCTGGTGATGCATTATAGATTGAATGTGAGAAAGAGAGAGACCTCAAGAATTACTACAAGTTTGTGAGCATTGATAATTAGAAGGAAAATAGTATACTAATTAAATAGAAAAATTATGCTGTAAAATAAGATTTGGGTAGAAGTCAAGTTTGGTTTTAGATGTGTTCATTTTGAGATGATATCATGATATCTAAATGGAAATCCCAGTAGGAAGCTGAGGATTCAGAATTAGAACTTGGAAGAAACATAAGAACTATAGGTAAAAATGTAATGATCATTAATGTAGTAGTAATTGAAGCCAGCAAATTGGATAAATATCTGAAGAAGAAAGTATACACAAATGAGAAAAAATAGCAAATGAATGAACTTTGGGCAATGTTCATTTTTCAGATGCAAGAAAAGGTCAAAGGCAGAAATAGAAAGAATGGCTTGAAAGAAAGGATAACTAGAATAGTATTGTCACAAAAATCAAAGGAGGTGAGAACAATTTGTGTATGTGTGTACGTGTCTGTCTGTCTGTCTGTCTATGTATCCACGTGCAAAAGGAGGGTAGTAAACTAAGTTGAAAGGAATAAGAAGTAAGCAGTATTAGATGTAATGGAAAAATCAAGTAGAAGAGAATTTAGTATTTTATTTTGGAAGCTATGAGATAAATGGAGAGATTGATGAATCTATAGAGAAATAAGCTGGAGATTTATATCTGAAGAGATTTAAATCTGAAGTGTTTGCTGTTGAAAAACAGGATTTTTCAAGTAGGGAAGATATGGATTCCTTTCAAGATAGAATGGAAGTACTCATTGAAGAGATGGTCAGTCAATTAACAAACATTTATTAAGCACTATGCTAAGCACTGAACATCCGGAGAAAATGGAAATTAATGAAAAGGGGTCCTATGATAGGAACAGGGTACCAAATTCAGGGTAGGAAGGAAGAACCCTTCTTCCTCCAAGGCCAAGAGATAAGAAAGGATATATACATTTGAGGGGGAAAGCTGATGTCTGAAAATTGGAGGTAAAATATATATTATTGTTAGTTTAAGAAGTGAGGGAATAGTTAGGGGTCTCAATGTATAGAGAGTCAGACCTAAAAACAGAAGGTCCTGGCTTCAAATCTTACCTGAGACACTCCCTAACTACATGACCCTTGGCAAATCACAAATCCCATTGCCTAGCCCTTAGAACTCTTCTGCTTTGGAACCAATACATAAGATTGATTCTAAAACAGCAAATAAGGCTGTTTTGTTTTTTGTTTTAAGTATAGGGGTTTGCAAGAGTTGTAGCAAGTGAGAATCCAAAGAGAGGAATAATAGGAAATCTGAACAACAGCAGCAAGGACCAAGAAGTCAAATGATACATTTGAGTGAGCCAAGTTAGAATAATACAATAACTTTCTCAAGTGCCCTAGGATAAGGAATGGGAAAAAATGGTGGTGATCCCAGATAGAGACCAGGCATAGTAGGCAAGGCAGATCAGTCCAGAAATAGTGGTCCAGAAATGTGTGGTATATAGAGTATACATTGGGGAGAGAGTTGAAGGTAATCAGAAAGATTAATGGACTGGGCAATATTGAAAGATTAAGGAAAGTCAAGTGATGAGAAAACCAGGTAAGAGTAAAGAATTGGTTCAATGGTAGGGGGGAAATAGGAGGAGGGATGGTAGGTAAGAAGATTGTGGTTGGAAAAGGAAGCTTTATGTGATGACAAGATCTAGGGTGTGACTTTGTTGATGGGTGGCTCATGTAGAGAAGAAATCTTTTGAACCAAGAAGGATGAGTATTAGAACTGTCTAGGTGTCACATGGGATATCAACAAGGATTTTTCAGTCAGTCAAAGTGATAGAATAAGATGAGGTAAATAGGAAAATGTAAGCCAAGTGCTGAAGTCATCAAAAAAGTAGAAGGCCCCAAAGGCAGTGAATGGGAGTGTTAATGATTTGGAGACCATGATCTAACTGCTTAGCATGGATTTCAAATAAGAGGTAGAGTGGTGGTGGAAAATCAGAGCAAGAAGTAGAATGATTTTGTTTCTTCTTTCACTGATTGAATCAAGGGAAGTGGGAAGAGGTGAAGCCACAATGAGAGTGAGTAGTAGGAAATGTGAAATCATCTGAGGAAAACTAAAGCTTATTTAAGGTGAAAGAGAGACTGAGGGTGAGTGGGAGTTTGTCTCTAATAGAGTAGAAATTCCAAAGTACCTAATGGAAGGAGCTAGTAGATACAAGTCTGTGAATGGAATAAGGATGGAAAAATTTACCTTGGAGACTGATTGGAGTGAGAGTTTGGGGAAAGATAATAGGGAAGGGAGTTGTTTTGTTTTGTTTTGCTAGGGGTACCAGCTTAGAAGGAAGCAGTAGTATGTGAATGAGAGTTATAGCAGATATTGGCTAGAGTGAGTTTTGGGGAAACTGGAAAACTCAGGATAAATAATAATACTAACAAACATTTATAGACTTAAAAAAAATTTGGTGATGTTTTCTATTTCTTACATCACCATGGTATCCTATCTATCTCTTCCCTTTTTCCTTTTGCAGAGTCATCTCAGAATGTACACCAATATGTAGTGCTTCAAGGTTTGCAAAGCATTTTACAACTAGTACCACATTTTATCTAAATAATACTGGAAGGTAGATGCTGTTATTATTTCCATTTTACAGTTGAGGAAATTGAGACAGAGGATAAGTGACTTGTCAAGTGTCATGTCTCTGAGGTAAAATCTGAACTCAGATCTTCCTAATTTCAGGTTGTTTGCTATCTATTCACTGTTGTTGTGTGTAAGAAACAGCAAAAAAGTAGTTTAGCTGTTTATGTTTATCATAATTATTCACAAAAGAAGCCATAGAAGCCTATGATAGTTCAGGCAATTGGTGACAGGTACTTAAGCTAGCCTGCAGTACTGCCAAAATTTTGTGGAAATTTATCAATCTTAGATTTAGAATATTCTAAATAATTTTTAGAATTTATTCTAAATTTAGAATATTAGAATACTCTAAGTCTACAATATGCTAAATAATTTTATAGAGTATTCTTCAAAATATTCTCGAATGTGACAGGGCAGTGTTGGCAAAGGTTTTAAAGTTCACATGCCCAAACTGCAAATTCAAGCTGTGTGTGAACCCCACCCCAATTACCCCAGGGAACAGAGGGATAAAGTGTTTGCTTTGGGTGGCTGGACAGTAGTGCAGGGCATGTAAAAAATGTCCTCAGATGCCTAGAAAAGGGGGTGCTGGGAGCCATCAAACCACGACACCTTGACAGAGTCACACATGGTAGCTGGGGAGACTACAGAGTGGCCCTTGGTGAGATGTGACTGCCCATTCTATCCCCCTTGCATGACCTCTTTTATCAATGCCCCTTACCTATGAATTGACATGATTATTATTCCCCCTAGTCTCAAAAGAAATAACGCAAGAGCAAAACACCTGTCCCCTAATTCTCCAAAACACCACCAAAATATCAGACCCTTAAACCCAATCCCAAAGACTATCATGGGTTAACATTTATTTAGATATATAATTCCCAGAGAAACCACAGCTATAGGCCAAGCCCAAAACTTTCCCACTCATGGAAACCTATTCTCATGAAGCCAGCACACAAATCAATCATAGATGCCCATATAATACATACAGGCACAGTACAGGTACACTAAGCTTCAATATGCCTCAGTGACTCAATCACACAAATCAGTAACTCAGAAACTCCATAGTAAGCCACCTGTGAAAAAATCATTTATCTTGTATTCTGTCTATAATCACAATACAAAAATATAGAATGTTAATCAAGTGATTTGTTAAAAGTTAATGTATCACTTTTCCAATGATCTCTCTTTGAACATGTGTGTTAGGTAATGCAATCTGCATGCCAAGAAAATGGGTATAAAAATAAAAATCAAGCCTGGGAATAGCGGAGCAGCTGTCAAGATGCAAAGTAGTCTCATGGCCATAATGATTAAGATATCTTCCATTTGTTATTTATTTTGACTGATCACTTGCTACTTGTTGGGAACATTGGAGTTGCAAGTGAGGCTGGACCGTAACAATGGGAAGGGGGAACAGAGCAGCTCAATCCCCGTAACCCCTCTCACTGGCTGGGCATGACTGCCAATATTTCACCAACACTGTGATAGGGGTCCATTGTTTTATTACTGTGGAAAAGCTTCATGTGTAAGTGGTAGTCTTAAAATCTATAATATGACCAGGCTAATTTTTGTGTTTCTGCACAAAATAATAATTAAGCTATGCTATTTAATAAAAACTGACATGTTTCTGAGATGATATTCATTAAAATATATGCATATCTTATTTTTTCCAGATATAGTTTTATTTTCATTTATTGTCATTCAGTAGTAAATTCTTTTCATAGGTTGAATCCATAGCAAGATGAAAAATACTAGCTTAATCTTCCAGAGAAAAACAAAGTGTATGAAAAGTACACATATTTCCTATACTCTGTTGGCTTGTTAGCGTTTTTAAAGGAGTATGGCAGATAGAAAATGAGTTGGAAGGATTGAGGTCTTCTTCAGTGGAAGGAGCACTAGAACTTTGGAAATCACTTTCCACCAAAGCATCCAAAAGATATAAAACACCTACTATATGCAATGTGTTATGCTATGTGCTAAGGACATAAAGATGAATTGAAACAGTCCTTTCCTCAAGAACCTTCCATTCTATAGGGGGAGACAATGTGCACAATATGAATACGTACAAAATATATCCAAACTTTTTGAATGCTCTGGAAGTTGGGAAGAGAGAAGGAAGAAGGATATAGCTTTAAACAAGAGATTCCATTTGAACTAAGTTGATGGAAAGAAGGGATTCAAAGAAACATAATTGAGAAGGAAGTATTCTCCAGGCATAAGAGACAGGCAAAAGCACAGAAATGGAAGACAGGGTGTTGGAAGAAACATCAAGAAGGTGATTTGGCTAATCTGAAGACTTAAAAAGGGGGGAATAAAGGATAATTGGACTGAAAAGGTAAAGTGGAGCCAGGTTGTGACGGATTTTTTAACTGCTAAATAGAATACAAGGGAACGTGAATGGCTTAAATGCTACAAAATAAATTTTGATTCTATTTTTAAAAAGTTGACTAATAGAGAAGAGTTTAAAAAATGCCACATCATAGTTTTCTTTCTTTCTTTCTTTTTTAAGAGATGTGATTGACCATTTCTAGGACTCATTGTTTCTAGGCTTGAGAGGAAGGGACAAAACAGGGAGAAGTGGTATAGCTTTGAATGTTTATCAGGGTGGCATAGCAAAGCACATTTATTGCTGCTAACCCAACACTTTGATTTCCATCTGACTTGCCATTCAACGTGTGCCACTTTGATATCTACTCTCCTCAGACTTGTACCAGAGTGCTTGACTGGCACTTCTTGTTCAGTCTCTTCAAGTTGAGTCCTGAACCCTCATAGAAAGTGGTAATGACTAAAGGGTGAAAATCTATACTTCTGCAAAGCTATAATTTGGGGAAACTTCTTGCTGAATGTCAAGAAGTTCTGTTTCCTCTCAATGCACTTAAGAACATATTCCTTTCAAAACTAAAAACCAAAAATAGAAACCAGCCAGACCTTGCAACTGGGTTTATGGAACTTTCTTATACTCTGGAAAAGAATTAATCAGAATGTTCTTATATTTGTGGCTGCTTGACACAGGTTGTTTGTTTGTTTTTAATAGCAATTAGGAAAAAAATAGGCAGCTTTTGTACTTCTCTTGGATGAGTGAGAAAAAAAAAATTTCTAATTGGATCATAAGTGATGAAAATTGTGAAGAATTGGAATGGCTGTCTTGGAAAATGGAATAAATCAAGGCATTCAAATGTTTCCTTTCTTTTAGCTGCTGATCAGTGATGGGTCACCATCTTTAGGCTATACAAGAAGAACCAAGGGTTCTTAAATTTTTTGTATCACGAGCCCCTTTGGCAATCTGATTAAGTTTACGGATCTTTTCTCCTAAAAGTGTTTTTAAATGCATAAAATAAAATACATAGGATGACAAACAAAACTAATTATTTATTTTAAAACCCTTACTTTCTGTCTTAGAATAAATACTATATTTTGGTTCTAAAGCAGAAAAGCACTAAGGGGATTAATTGACTTGCTCAGGGTCACACAGCTAGGAAATGTCTGAGGCCTATTTTGAACCTAGGATCTCCCTCCTGTCTCTAGGCCTGGTTCAGAATCCACTTAGCCACCACACTGACACTTCACCCCCCTCCCCCTTTTTGTTTTCAACAAAAATAAAAAAAAAAACTTTATTTTCAACAAATACTACATGAAATTATTCCCCCAGCTAGTAAAATCTAGATCCCACCAGAGGCAAAAGAATTTCAGTCTGAATAACATATCTGCCAACTCTCATCCACCCACCAATTTGAAACTAATTATATTTAAATGCAGTTATCAAAATATGTGAAAAAGTTCACAAACTCCAAGTTAAGAACTCTTTAGTCTACACACAGACAACCCCCCCCAAAAAATTTGCATTCATGGGTTGATGCACATTATATGAAATTGGAATTCATTTTGTCACTAAGGATCTGACTCTCAAGGACCACTGGATGTAGAGCCCGAAAGAGACTTGAATTTGAATCCAAACTATCTTACTTCCCATCTTTGTGACTTTTACCAAGGTTCATAGCTTTTCTGGGTTTCAGTTTCTTTGTATTTAAATAAGGAGGTTCAACTAGATGCTGTGAAAGGGTCTTTTTAGCTCCAGTGTTCTGACAGTAGCATCTTCATCTACAATGGAACAACAAAGCAAAATCAAAATGATTCTGCATGAAAAGATAAACCACCATCAAAGCATTAGGCTCTGGGGGATAGTAAGCCTAGGCTGAGCTTAGACACTCATTATTAAGATTATTACCAATAATGCATTGCTTCTGGGGACAATAATTGCTTTGTAAAGACCCCCCCCCCCATCATGAGTTAATACAGCTTTAAAAAATGAAGTCTTTCAAAATCCCAGCCCAGAGCTCATAAAAATTAATGCACATTAGTAGTACAAGTTTAGTTATTTCAGTTTAAGCCAAAATTTCTTGCAAAATGTCTTCTCCAGAATGTCCTTGACTGACAGCTAACTCTAATAAAACAGAACATTTTATGCAAGTGTTATGAAAGGCACACACAGCACTTTAAGTATTGGGCTTAGTAGAGGAACGGTCAAAAATGTCAGTATCGATGAGGCAAAACCACATTACATTGTAAACAGACTCTGCACACACAATGGGGTCAGCCAATCAGAGCAGGGAATGAGGCAGTATTTCCTGCACAAGACCCAACAAGCCTCAGAAAGAGCTGTTGCAGTCCAGGTGAGGTGGTGGTGCTGGTGATTATGGGCTCAACTCTCAGGTACTTGAGATGCCTGATGCAGATAAGGGTTGGGAAAGTTGTCTAGAGCCCTTTTGTAGGATGTAGGATGGGGCAAGTGACAAGTTCAGCTTTAGACAAGTTTTCCCCTTCCAAAATTGAATGAGCAAGCAGGTGTGTTCCTTGTGAGGGAATGCCCCAAGTCCTATGGATTTCCTATGAAAACTGTGTTGTGATAGGGACCCAGAATGAACTGAGTGGACACTGGCTCCCAGGTCAGTGGTGTGTGCCACATTCTTGTCTACACTCTCTTTTCCCTAGGTGTATAATCCTTACCTGTGGTCCCCTGGCTTTTTTTTGTCACTGGGAACACCATCATGGAAGGGGCTGCAGGGTCAGGAGTTGATGACATTTTCTTCATCTTCCCTTGGGGTTACCTTTACATTTCTGGTAAAACCAGCCCCTGTCACTGAACCCTGAGCCAGTTAAAAAAAAAATGAAGGAGGATATAGCAAAAGCCAGGGTTTAAAATGTGAATGGGAGGTGTAAACATTTTAGTGGCTAGCTACTTAACTAAACCCTGGAGGCAGCCAGCTTGGAAAGTAAATTTAACAGAATAATCCTCCAACTTGACAGCATATCAAAGAACTCCATAAATCACGCAAAGCAACATTTGCATACTGAGGACATTTGTATTTTGTGCTTCCTTTCCTGAATTCTTCAAAGCAGAGAAACAAGCTCTTTGCTGCCAGCTCTTTATTGGTCTCCCTTCCCAGGCCTTCCCTGAGTCATGCTTTGGGAACGATAATGATGATTTTTTTTCCCACTTTTATGGAACCTTTCATCTGAGGCTCTGAAAGCCCATTATAGCCCTAATTAATTCTTTCAGAACACCTGTGGGGTGCCCCAGTGGTGTTCTTCCAAATCAGCTTCTGAAGAAATCAACTCATAGTGAGGTTAAAGGACGGATTAAGGCCACATGTGAAAGCCAACTGCAAGAGATACAGCTAGATTCCCCCAAAGTTCAGCTGCAAAGACTACTGTTTTAGACTCCTCAGTCTCCTTGACCTTCATCCCAGTCTGATCTATCTTGCAGTAGACTCTCAACTCAATCCTGCACTAATTCTCCTCCCAAAGCACTCAATGGGTCAATCTTCAAATTTCAGAAGCAACTCAGGATATCAAAAAACAAATCCAAATTCTTTATTCTGGCATTAAAATCCGTCATTAATTTCCTTCAGTCTTCTTTTCTACTCTTCTCTCTGTTACAAAGTCTATACTATTTATCTCCACTATCTCCTGAGATCATCAGGCTCAGCCCTTGGCTCAACTTTGTTCTCTCTCCCTAGAATATTCTTCTGTCTCCTTTTATTTATCTCTACCTTCCTTCAAGATCTAGGTCAAATCTCTATCCTCCATGAAGCCTTCCCCAGCCACATCAATCATGGTCCCTTCCTGACTGCCCAGAGCTCTGACTGTCTGCACTACATCCTCTAAAATGTGATTATATTTAATAGGTCAATATTTTAAAGATCTGTGATACTGGTAGGAGACTGTTATTGTTCATCTTTATTTTTTTTAAACTCTTACCTTCAATCTTAGAATCAATACTATTGGTTCCAAGGCAGAAGATAGGTAAGGGCTAGGTAATGGGAGTTAAGTGACTTGACTAGAGTCATACAACTAGGATGTGTCTGAGAGCAGATTTGAATCCAGGACCTCCCATCTCTAGGCCTGGCTCTCAATTCACTGAGCTACCCCAGCTGCCCCTTCATCCTTCATTTTTAAAGAAGACCAATGATATCAGGGGTGATGTCTTGACTTCTGCATGACTTGGATTTAAGTGAACCAGAGTTGCACAAACTTATCTGCCTCACTCCCTTTCTTTGAGTCACAGATGTCCAGTGGCAAGATAAAAGGTAGAACTATTGGCAATTGCCTAGGACAGCAATGGCAAACCTTTTAGCTATGGAGTACCAAGCCCTGCCCCCATACCACTCTCCAGACGGAATGTCATGCTGCCCCTCACCAGGGAACACAAGCTATCCCCACCCCTCACCATAGGGGAGGGAGGAAGTGGTCCCATTGGGCTGCTGGATGGATGAGTGGGTCATATGAGAAATGTCCACAGTACAAATGCAAAGGGGCAGGGGAGTAGCTCAAGTGCTCTTACCCCCTCTAGTTCTGCCACCTGTGAGTTGCCCACCTTCCCCCCATGTGCTCCCATTGGGCTACTAGGCAGAGAAGGTGAAAAAATGTCATCAGGTATAGGTTAGAGGGGGAGGGGAGCAGCTCCACTGGGTCCCTTTGCCTTTCTAGTAATGAATTCTGTGGGAGATGGTGAGGGTGGCCAAGTGCCTGCAGAGAGTGTTCTGTGTGCCATCTTTGGCACTCTTGCCATAGGTTCACCATCACTGGCCTAGCATTGACCTTAGCATTTTCAATGTCTGACCAAGTTGTAAGTCCACTGCTTCAGCTGCCTACTTGGCTATTGGGTGAAGTTTATACATACCTGAGGTAGATGTTCCTCTAAGGAGTCTTAGGGAATTGCTAGAAACCCAGAGAAATTAAACAATTTGCCCCAGGTCATGCAACAGTGTCACTGGTAGGTTTTGAACCCAGCTCTTTTTGAGTCCAAATCTACCACTTTACTATCTACTACAAGCTGTTTCTACTCTTTATTTTTTGATAATCACTTTCTCTATAGGAAGGAATTTTGTTCTAATGGATTTGCTGAAATCAATCTGAGATATATAGAATAATATCCTTTCTTCCCTTCCTACAATTTCAGTCATTCCTCTTTATCCATCCCTGGATAAGTTATTTCACTTGCATTAGACTAGTTAATGGTGATATAAATTGTTTAGTCCATAGTTGCCTATTGATCTGAAACTGAAAGATAGACAACTTATATGTGGCAAGAGATGACTCATTAATGTCTATTCTTTTTCCCTTCCTTTCTCTCAATTCAGCATAGCAAAGTACCAGGCACAACGTCAAGGAAATAAGATTCAGGACCTTCTCCTTGAGATCAAAGGAATCCTCAGGCTATCCCTCACCTCACTCACAGGTATTGTAATAGAGGAGTAGCTTTCTAGATGGAGCACCCCAAACTGCCCACAGTGGTTGTGGCCCAGACTTATCTTCTTATATTTGTAAGTTTGCCTGCAGACAGACCTTTTTCTCCTGGTGTCTTCTTGATAAGGCGTCCTTTTCCCATAGCCTATATCACTGACATTGTACAACATAGAACTGATAAATGGAAAAAAACAAAAGTTTTCTCTTCTGTAAAATGAGAACAATAATCCTTGTTTTGACTGATGTTGATGGTCACTGTAAGGAAAATGAATTGTAAAACTTGAAGGACTATATAATTGTGAGCTAATTATTGCTATTTGTAATACAGAGAAGTCAGAAGTGACTTGCAATCTGTTCAGATAGGAAGACCCAGATCCCTGATTTCAAAACAGTGTTTTAACTAAGGGCAAGTTATTTAACCTCACTGTGTTTCAATTTCCTTACCTATAAAATAGCTCTAATACAACTTGACAGGCCTTTTGGGAGGTTTGAAATGAGACAATATATAAAAAGTGCTTAACAAAATTTAGAGCCTTTTAAAAAGCTTAAAGTATTAGATAAATATCAGGTTTTATCTTGTAGGGAGACAGGAAAGTTTGTCTGATGGCCAAAATGTTTCCTCAAAGCTAGTGGGGTTTGTGACAGACAGATATGCATTATGCTTGTAGGGATTCAGCCCACTTGGGTGGAGAATAATGAACTCACCTCCTTGGGAATTTTTAACCCTAAGTCATATAGTTGTTCTTTTGTCAGGGACAAAGGGTTGTAACTTTAAATCCAGACTCCCGCTAAAATAATAATTTCTTCCTGAAGAAATGGCTCATGGGCAGCTAGGTGGTATAGTGAATAGATTGCCAGACCTACAGTTAGGAAGACTCACTTTCTTGAGTTTAAATCTGGCCTTAGTCACTTACTGGCTATGTGACCCTGGGCAAGTCAAATTAACCCTGTTTACCTCATTTTCCTCATCTACAAAATGAGCTGGAGAAGATGAGTGGTAGGTAAACTACTAAAATGTTTTTAATAAGATAATCTCCAACAGTGTGATGAAGAGTTGGACTGAAAACAACTGAACAACAATAGAAGCAGTTTTCAAAGTGGCTAAAAAATCAATTCAGGGGTAAGGTAGATGGCTCAGATGACAAAGATAAGAGGTCCTGGATTCAAATGTGACTTCCTAGCTGTGTAACCTACCTAGGCAAATCACTTAACCCCAATTGTCTAGCCTTTTGCACTCTTCTGCCTTGGAACTGACACTCAGTATCAATTCTAAGACAGAAGGTAAGAATTTAAAAATATATATATACTAATTCAGGAAAATAAAACAAATAACTGTCCATTGGCAAGGAGGTTCCATGGAATCTTAAGAGCTCATTACCTAAGTCCTAAAAATGGTTTTGATTTTCTTCTTATTTAAAATGTACATAGCTGGTCCCAGAACAATCCACTTAGAGGGGAAATTAACCCGACCTGCCTTCCATGTCTTCACCACATCTTCCTTAATTATTACAGTCCTTTTTGAAGTTGTGAGAATGTGCAGAGCTTAACTCACCCTCTTCATTTCCAGCATCCTAGTCCACTGTATTTGTTGTTGCTCAGTAGTTTCTCAGATGTGTCAGATACTTTGTGACATCATTTGGGGTTTTCATGGCAAAGATCATGTAGTGGTTTGTCATTTCCTTCTCCGGATTACTTTACACATGAGGAAACTGAGACAAATAGGGATAAATGACTTGCCCAAGATCACACAGCTAGTATATGTGTGAGGGCAGATCTGAATTCAAGAAGTTGAGCCTTCTTGATTCCAGGTTCAGCACTGTAAAGATTAAAATTAATATTCAATACTCTAAGTATTATTTTAACACTATTTATTAAAATCGACTTAAGCAAAGATGAATAAAAAAACAAAAAAAACCTCCAGCAAGCAGCCAAAATGCTCCCTCCTTACCCCTCTGACCAGCCAGAGAGACCTCATGGGTGGAAATTAACCCAACCTACCTTACCTGTCTTCACCACAACTCCCAAACCCCATTTACTTAAGGAGCTGCACAAACAGGAAAAAGGGATTGTAGGAAATGTAGTCTCTAGGGTTCAAGATTCTAAATCAATACAGCACTCTATCCACTGTGCCACCTAGCTGCCCTGGTCCACTATATGTCTAAAGCCTATAACAAGACATTATGTCACCATGCTAATTTTCCAGCAAGGGAATTTAATTAGCTGAATATAAAATTTGAATCACTCCTCATTTAGCACTCTACTTAAACCTTCATCCTAAGCCTTGTCAATTAATTACTCTCTAGCATACACATGAGTAAGTCCAAGCTATTCTCTCTAACATTGTCACCAAGTCTATTCTGTCATACTGAAGTTTTTTTGATTAATCACTAATTGGTCAGCACTTCAATGTAACTAAATGGAATCTTGCCCAAAATATTAAAATGTAAATATGTTGTATATATCTAGCTTGGAGCCCCCACTCTTTAATGGTTTCTACTCTCTCATGTCACTTCCAAAGACAATATTAAAATCAGAAAGTTACCATTCTTTAATAGATAGTCCATTAATCTCCTATTTACTGACCGTGACAACTTGGGTAAATCACTTACCCTCTCAGTTTTCTCATCTATAAAATGAAGATATTGATAAAAGGGAAGAAGTAAACGTTTTTTAAGCAGCTATTACATTCCAGGCACTGTGCTAAGCATTTTACAACTATATTCTAACAAACTTAAAAAGCAGATATTATCTCCTTTTAGCAATTGAGAAAACTGAGACAGAGGTTTAAATGACTCATCCAGGTAATAAGTATCTAAGGCAAGATTTTAACTAAGATCTTCCTGTCTCTAGATGCAGTGCTCTATCCACTATATAACCTAACTACCCTTTTTAAATTAGAGAAACCAGATAAATGCTTTAAGGACTTATCTAGTTTTAAATCTTATATTTTGTTTTAGGCCTATATCTATTAGGGATAAAGTCTATACGTCTAAGGAAAGAGTTTTACAAAGTATCTTGCTGATTTCATAATAAACAATTTCACAATAAATAATTCAGGGCTCTGGTTTGGGGAGCTTGAACTAAGAAGTAAGATAGACTTAGGGAAGCATATAGAAAAGATATCTTTTAAAAAGCTGAACCATTCTGAGGCTAGAATTTTTCCTCTAAATTATCTACAAGTCTTCTCATGTTTTTCTGAAAACATCCCCTTCATTATCTCTCCTTTTTTTAAATTTAAACATTATTTTATTTGGTCATTTACAAACATTATTCATTGGAAACAATGATCATTTTCTTTTCCTCCCCCTGCCCCCCTCCCACCACCTCTCCCATAGCTGACGCACGATTCCACTGGGTATCACATGTGTTCTTGATTCTAACCCATTTCCATGTTGTTGGTATTTACACTAGAGTGTTCATTTAAAGTCTCTCCTCAGTCATATCCCCTCAGCCCCTTTAGTCAAACAGTTGCTTTTCCTCAGTGTTTTTACTCCCCCAGTTTATCCTCTGCTTGTGGATAGTGTTTTTTAGATCCCTGCAGATTGTTCAGGGACATTGCATTGACCCTAATGGAGAAGTCCATTACCTTGGATTGTACCACAGTGTATCAGTCTCTGTGTACAATGTTTTCCTGGTTCTGCTCCTTTCGCTCTGCATCACTTCCTGGAGGTTGTTCCAGTTCCCATGGAATTCCTCCACTTTATTATTCCTTTAGGCACAATAGTATTCCATCACCAACATATACCATAATTTGTTCAGCCATTCCCCAATTGAAGGGCATCCCCTCATTTTCCAATTTTTGGCCACCACAAAGAGCGCAACTATGAATATCCCTTCATTATCCCTTACTGAAAAATAATATTCCATTACCTCCTAGACTATAAATTTATTCAGCTTTTATACAAATGTTGGACATCCCATTAGTTTCCACATCTTTGATATTCCAAAAAGAGCCAATATTTTTGTACATTTGTTTTTTCCTATTTCTTTGGTTTCACTGAGGTAAGTAAGTAGAAACCATATTGCTAGGTCAAAGGGTATCCGTCGTTTAAAAATTTTTGGGGTATAGATCCAAATAGCTTTCTAAAATCTTTGAATCAGTTCACAGCCCCACCAACTTTGCATTGAAGTCCCTATTTTCCTACAGCCCCTACAATATATTTCATTTTCCTTTTTGGTTAGCTTCTCTAATCAGATGGGTATGGGGTGGTCCCTTAGAATTGTCATGGTTGACAATTTCAAAATCATATCTCTAACTTGCACTATTTTTTTTTTAAACTTTTACCTTCTGTCTTAGAATCAATACTGTGTATTGGTTCCAAGGCAGAAGAGTGGTAAAGGCTAGGCAATGGGGGTCAAGCGACTTGCCCAGGGTCACACAGCTAGGAAGTGTCTGAGGCCAGATTTGAACCCAGGACCTCTGGACTCTAGGCCTGGCTCTCAATCCACTGAGCTACCTAGCTGCCCCCTAAACTGCACTATTATAATAGCTTTCTAATTTATCCCCCATCTTCAATTCTCTCCCATATTCAATGCATGCTCCACAAAAGCAGGCAAAGTGATTTTCCTAATGCTTGGGTCCTTCTCCCCTACTCAATGAATTTAATGACTCCCCATTACTTCGAAGATAAAATACAGACTTTGGCATTTAAAGCTCATCACAACTGGACCCTTCCTACATTTCTAGACACTTACTCTTTTTATAACATTTTATGATTTAAAAATATTCTTTCTTTATATGTTATTTCATTTGATCCCCATAATAATTCTGTGAGATATGTGCTATTATTATTATTATCATTTTATAGGTGAGAAAACTGAGAATAAGAGACCAAGTATCTTGCTAAGAGTAACATATCTAATAAGTGTCTGAAATAGGATTTGAAATCAGATTTTCCTGATTCCAGTTCCCATACTCTTATCCACTGTATGGCCTAGCTACTCCTATAGCAAGAGCTACATAGTAATCTTTAAGGTTGCTAAAAGCATTTTATATATGTAACCTTTGATCCTCAAATAACCTTGAGAGGTAGATACTATTTTACAGATAAGGAAACTACTGAGACAGATTAAATAATTTTCCTTTGATTAGAGAGTTGATAATGTCCTAGCATAATTTGAACTGAGGTCAATAAAATAAGAGCCTGCTCCAAAAAAAGACCTTTCCAATCCTTTTCCTTCCCCCATTGTAATTAATGTCTTTCTATCCAAGGCAGCCTCATGCCTGCTTTGTATCAAATTTCGTCTATGTGCTTCTATGCATGTATTTTGTCTCCATCAGAATTTAAAGTGCTTGAGAATTATTTTGACTTTATGCTAATAGGCAAAGTACTCAAAACAATACCTCCATTAGACTGTGAACTCCTTGAGAACAAGGATTGCCTTTTGCCTTTCTTTGTATCACCAGTGCCTGGCATATAGTAGACTCTTAAAAAATGTTTATTAACTAACTTCCTGGCATATGCTGTTGTGAAGTCATTTCAGTTGTATATGACTGTAACCCAATTTGGTATTTTCATGGCAAAGATATCAGAGAGGTTTACCATTTGCTTCTCCAGATTATTTTACAGATAAGGAAACTAAGGCAAACAGGATTAAGTGATTTGCCCAGGGACACATAGCTAAGAAGTATCTGAGGCTGAATTTGAACTCAGGAAGATGACTTTTTCTGGCTTCAGATCTAGCACTCTATCTACTATGTCACCTAGTTACCCATGTCATATGCTTGATAAATGATTTATGATTGATTCAATTATTTCCTTACCCCTCCCAATCCTTTGTTATTTTACCTGCCTTGCTAATCCCCAAATCTGAGCAACTCCAAACTGCTTTTTCTATTTCTATGGTCAATGAAGCATTCCTGAAAAATGTCATATAACTATATAGATTGGTTTCACTACAAGTTCATGATGTTTGATTTTCTGGTCTCCCTCTATTGCTAAACAATCCTTATACATATTTCTTACAGACTTTATCAAATTGTTTTTCCTCAATCCCCTTTCGAACTTTTCCCTCTCCCTAATCTGTTGTCCTCAAACTGCCTCTCTCCTACTCAGCAGAAGAGCTTATCTCTTACTAAGAGGATCAAGGCTTTCTGTCTGACTAGAGTTTGTTGATTTGTTGATAAATTAAACTTCCCTATACTCCACCTTAACAATTTCACTGTATCTGCATGCATCAACTTCTCCTCCCATCCTGTGTCCTGTTCTTTCTCTTTACCAAGGCTAATCTTTCAAATTACCCTTGATCCTTTTCCTTCCCATTTCACCAGAGGGCCTTGCTCTATCAATCATCCCTTTTTTCTATTGAGTTTTCAATTTTTCCCTCTTCTGGTTCCTCCCCCAGATCTGCAAACAATCTTAAGTCTCTTTTATATTAAAAACATCTAGTTTCAACTTGATTACTCACTCAAACTGGTGCCACCTGTCTCCTTCTGATAGCAAACTTTTCAAAAGGGTCTCTACATTAATATTGTCTATTTTTCTAACACCTGCTCATTCATTAGCTCCTGGAAACATGACTAAAGCTATACTATTTCACTGAAATCCCTCTCCAAGGTCACCAATGACCTCCCCATTAGTCCTATTCAGAGATGGTTTCTTAATCTTTATAGTTCTAAATTTCTAGAACATTTGATTTTGATTCTTTCCTTCTTGAAATTCTCTTTCCCTTCAGTTTCTGTAATAACTAAACTCCTAATTAGGAGTTTTTCTGACTTCTGTATTTTCTTTTCCTCTTCCTACCCACTAAACATTGCTATTAACCAATGGTCTTTCTTTATATATATATATATATATATATTCCTTCTTTTACTGGTCTCACATCTACAGTGAAGATTGATAACTTATTGGAGGCATGGATTTGGGGATTAATTGTGTTTACAAAAAGATTGATACATTCCTCCCTTGAATCTTTTGTACTTTTCTGTCCTAGGAATAGACATGGCGAGATCAGCTTTGAAGAACTGATAATAGTGGTGGTCATAGTGCTGATATCAGGAATAGTCTTAGTAATAGTAGCTGTTGTAGAAGTAGAAGTGATTGTAGTAGTAGTAATAGTAAACCTTCTATTCAAACCAATATTTTGCTATGCTTGTACAACATTTCAGTTATTTAGACATAAAACATTGTGTTATGAATGCTATTTTAGATACCTTGTTCTCCATTTTTTTCATGAGTTCAAGCTAGAGAAGATTAAAGAGAGACTTTTCCAAGTCCTAAAAATATCCACTTATTGAAGAACTCTCCAGTCTAGCTGAAGGAATACCAAGAAATAAAAAAAAAATCTTGGAGTTGGGGAAGAAACCTTTAAATTATAAATCAATCAAATATTTGCTAGGATTAATTAGAAGCAATTAACAATATTGTGAGCTACTCTAAACAAGTTTTTCCCCCCCTTGATAAGAGTCATAAAGCAAGGAAGTAGAATTTTAAAACAATAATCTATTTCCCTGTTTCTTTTAACCCTTTAACCTTGAATGATCTAGTTTCGATTTTGCTGGTAGAAAAGAGATCAGGGTTCCTCTTTCCAACAATTTGCTCAATGACCTATTTTTAAAATCTGCTCTAGGAATGGAGTCTATTTAAAGTGCTGTATTGACTATTGGGCTGTGAAACTGGCCATTTCAGGAATCAGTCCCAAATAGCACAAACAGTGACCTCTCCAGCTCAAAAAAATGAGTGGCTATTTTCAATACTGTCCTTGACTCTTGAGAACTCTTGTTCCTTGACCCCAATCTAAAGATAATAGTCTTCATTTACCCCTTCCCCATAATCATCCTAATCCTTATACAAAGATGGCATGAGATGGTTGTGTTATCTGTCCAAGGAGTATTTATAGAATAAAATAGAATCCTACAGACTAACACAAAGGAATTAATTCAACCTAACCCCGTTTTGAATCCTAGAATTTTCTCAGCATTGGAAGGAAATGTGGGTGATGTAGCAGATAGGGTATTGGATCTGGATTAAGGAAAAACTGAATTTAATTCAGGTCTCAGCATTTAATAACTATATGACCTTGAGTAAATCACTGAACCTCTATCTGCCTCCATTTCCTCACCTGTTAAATAGTAACAATAACAGCTCCTATTTCTCAAGTTTGTTGTGATGACAAAATGAGATAATATTTGTAATATGCTCAATCAATAATTATGTAATATATAATTTTAATATATGTAATATGCTTTGTGATATGTAATATATAATAATATGTAATATGTAATATGCTCTTTAAAGTGTTATACAAATGACATAACTATGATCAGCAATGCAAGGATCTAAGACATCTACAAGGAACTCATGACAAAAAAGACTATCCACTCCCACTGAAGGAAATGATGGAATCTGAATGCAGAATGAAGCAAACCATTTTTTACTTTCTTTCCTTCATGGGTTTTTTTCTTATATAAGTGATATGTCTTCTTTCACAACACGAGGAACACATGAAAATATATACTGCATAACATCACATGTATAACCTACATAATATTGCCTGCCATCTCAGTGGAGGGGAAGGGAGAAAGGAGCAATGTGGGTTGCAAAATGTTAGAAAACAAGTATTAAAAATTGAATCTACATGTGGTTAGGGAAAATGTTTTTAAGTGTTACATAAATGCTATCTACTCCTACTGCTGTTGCTACTACAGTAATAGGACCTCATTTAAATGAACAAAACAGTCCCAGACTCTTCTTGAAAGTTGAAAATTATGCCTAATAGCAAACCCTGTTATTTAATAAATATTTCTAATATGTGCATATCTAGGCAACTTTACAACTTTCTTAGGCATATCATTGCTACCAGCATTACTAGTCTTGTACTTTGGGGCCATTATTAACTAAATAGTGCAATGAAACAAATAGAAGTACTGCTTTGATGTCAACATAAATGGTTAGAAGCAAGAATTCTCAAAAAAGAGGGATTCTGGAGTTAATGTTTGGTGCAAAACAATGTAATGATCCACACTAAGGCTTTTCAGAGTGAAAATGAGTTTGATTCTGTGACCTGCTAAAAGACTTAGCTGCTTGGAAAAATGGCATGCATTCAGTGATTAATTAAAATGTCTTATTTTACATATTTTTCCATCTCTGTTCTTTTTAGATGGTCACTTATGCCTGAATTCTCATTCTCATGTATTGAGTTTCTGTAAAGAAGGTCCTATTGTACTGTTATCTTTTCAGGGATGCTCTGGAGCCAGCTCATACCTGCTTACAAGAAGCAAATGTTAAATTTTCAATGTGAGCATTTAAACCTTGGGAATTGACAAGCTATAAATCACAGTCTAATTTCTTGTTTTGTTGAATTCTAGACTTAAGAAAGAAATAAATGGTGGAAATAATAAGGCAGCTAAACTTAAAAATGCTTTGTAGGCACTATTTGGGGTGGGGAGGGAAGGAATCAATTGTTCAACATTTACCAGCACCCTTCCCACTTATACTTGAACAAAAATTCCCTTTATAATATTCAGCAAGCTTTTATTCAGCCTTTTCTTGAGGAGGACATCTAATGAAGAGAGTGTTACCTCCTTCTGGTGAAGTCCATTCAACTTTTGGATGACTTTAATGGTAAGTTGGTTAACTCTGTTTGCCTCAGTTTCCTCATCTATAAAATGAGCTGGAGAAGGAAATGACAAACCATTCCAGTATCTTTGCCAATAAAACCCCAAAAGGGGCCATAAAGAATCAGCCACAACTGATAAAATGAAACACTTAGAAAATCCTGCAAATATAGTACAAACCTATTATTATAAAGATGATTTTATTCATAAAATCATAGAGGGAAACACAACACTTTGTTCATTTTAAAGATTTAATTAAGATCTAGAAAGGCTAAATGATGGTTGATCACAGATCCTGATTCTTGGTTCAGGTATGTTTCTCCTACTACACCACAGGACACTATTCCTTTATGATAATGAGTTATCAAAATCTCTCTCTCTCTCTCTCTCTCTCTCTCTCTCTCTCTCTCTCTTTTTTTGCCTTAGAGGAGACCTAGACAAGTTGAAAAACTTAGATGAAGCCACAAAGGATCTCAGTGTAAATAAACCTCAGCCACAAAACAGAATAACTGACTCCCTGATCATTTAGAATCAAAGGCATTCAGGATGTTAGATGGCCCCTAGGAGAAAAGCTGGAAAGGACTGCAAATTCAAAAGCTTTTTGAGGCAGAAATGAGGAACTTTGTGTTGGCAAGAATTCTAAAAGTCTTTTGAACAGACATTGAGTTTTTGAATGGCTGAAATTGGGCAGGCTCTTGAGTTGGCAGACTAGTATTTTCAATGATTGGAGTCAAAAGGATGTGCAGTCACAAGATGAACTTTGTGTATATTTGAAAAGGGGAGCTGCCAGTGAGGTTTGATTTGATAGGCCATAAATTCTAGGTCTTAAAGCCTTAAAGTTGGAAGGGATTGATAGGCCCTAAATCCCTAGGTTTTGTATTGTGGGGCTGTTTTTTTTTTTTCCTTTTTTTCATTTGGAATAATTTTCCATGGTTACGTGATTCATGATTCCTTCTGCCCCTCCCCCCCACTCTTTCCTCCCCACTCCTGCAGCTGACAAGCAGTTCTACTGAGTTTCATTGTTCAAAACCTATTTCCATGGTATTTATATTTGGGTTAAAGTGGTCTTTTAACATCAAAACCCTAATCATATCTATATCAAACTACATGATCAATCATGTTTTTCTTCTGCATTTCTGTTCCCACAGATGTGGGATGTGGATAGTATTCTTTCCCAATAACTTCATCTGGATTATCCTGGATCATTGCATTGCTGCTAGTAGAAAAGTCTATTACATTTGATTATGCCATAATGTATCAGTCTCTATGTATAATGTTTTCTTGGTTCTGCTCCTTTCACTCTGCATCAGTTCTTGGAGGTCTTTCTAGTTCACATGGAATTCCTCCAGTTCATCATTCTTTTCATCACAATAGTCTTCCATCACCATAAGATACCATAATTTGTTCCAGCCATTCCCCAATCAATGGATACCCCCATTTTCCAATTTATTGCCACTACAAAGAGCATAACTATAAATATTTTTGTACCAGTCTTTTTCCTTATTATTTCTCTGGGGTACAAACCCAACAGTTGTATGGTTGAATCAAAAGGCAGGCAATCTTTTAAAGTGTGGGACTATTTTTCAGTTCTCTGAGACCCAGATCCAGGCTAATTCAATTCCATGATTAAATAATGGAATTTTGTCTTTAACAGAGAAATATGAGACCAAATATAGTTAAATACACAAACCACAGATTTAAATACATAAGAAGAACCTGAATTTCTTCAACTCAGAAATTCTTCAGATCAATATAGATCAAAATTGGTTAATAACAATAGATAAATACTAGAGAGTTACTTGAGGACTACAAGGATTAAGTGACTTAGGGCCACAAAGTTATTAATTGTCAAAGGTAGAGTTTGAACCAAAGTTTTTCTTTTATTGAGATAATTGTAAAGAAATACTTAGCATAGTGCCTGGCACATAGAAGGTATTTAAACAATGTTTGTTCCCTCCCCTCCTTTCTTTTCTTGACTCCAATCAGAGCAAAAGTCATCATACCTTCCTGTCTTTGAGGTTAAATATCTATTATTTAAATAATCATTCCAAGCTGGAGCCATAGTTATCTAGGGAAAAAAAAGAGAAGGGGGAGGGTTATATTGCATTTTGAAATAGCATATCACTTTTGATGATCCCAGGATGCTCCCTGAAACAAAACTTAAAATATTAAATACTTATCTTTCCCCTGTGATGCTATATCATTGTTAATCATGGACTATTATCATCTTCCAAATTCATGACCCAGAGAACAATAAAGACACGGTAGATTATTCAAATATTTTGATAGTGATGGTTTATATAAAAGATCACCTAGGAAATGAATGATTGGAAAAAAGATAACAGTCACTTGTGGCTATGTAGATATTTGTGTAAGTATAGGGTCCAAAGTTATTCAAGATAAGCAGATTTCAATACATATCACTGATGGTATTACCTACATCAATGAGAACATAGATTCACTGAAGTTGAATGGTGATGACCAATGATGATGATAATAATGGTGGTAGAAATAATATTTTTAATCCAAGAAAAATAGAAACTTTAAAAATTATCAGGCATTTATCAATATCAGTCTTTACATATACAATTTCTCAATGAGATTTAACAAAAAATAGCAATATAAGCAAAATAGTTTCAAGACCAGAAGGCAAAAGAAAAATAGGAATGGTCTACAGACTCATTCAAAAGAAAAAAAATATGACCTCCTGAGTTGACTATATTTGAATCTTGAGCTAAACGTGAGTAGAAGGTTGCTTTCCATGATCTCCCTGCTTATATTTTTCAAGTCTTAAACAATCCTATATGATTACACATTTTTAGCATTCAGTTTTGGGGATAGCATCCCAGCTAGGATTCTAGACTTGATCTCCATGGCTTGGGCTGGGCAGCTAGAAATAGGGGGAGAATTACCATGGAAAGTCACTTTGTCCCTGCCTAGAAGGCTATTTTTTTCCTTTTTTGTGTCCATTTGCCCTAAGTAAGTTCACATACAATAACACAGGACCAAGGAATTCGCTTCCTGAACTAAGGGATTTAGCAATCACCAAGAAGCACCTGGGGAAATGTACCTACATATGGTCTCAATCTTTTCCTCGGATAACCCCCATATTACCCTTTAACAGGTCACGTGATAAACATCAGCAGCATGTTTTTCTCACAAATCTGACACCTACATTTGCCCAAGGCTACTACAATATAGCCTGGAAAGTTAAATTAGAAGCATGTATTTGGGAATGACACCTGGGAGGGGGAAGATACCCTCAAAGGCTATACCTACCATTAAAGGATTAGAACACTAAAATAAAACATCGGCTCACATATTCTATCAGCAAAGTAGAAGAAGAGATTTAGAGCAACATTTTGTTTCCATTAGACAGTTAAGTGAAGCATTAAACTCTTTATTACTTTTAGTTCCTGTAAAAATGGTCCTGGGAAAAAAAAGGTAAAATTTTCTTCACATTTTCCTTGCCTCTGTAAGCCATTAGATTCATCTTTGGGTTCTTAGGAGTTCTTCAATTTCCTGCAAAAATAGTTTCAGATCTAGAAGGAACCTTAGAGATCGCATTATTCAAACACCTTATTTTATATACAAAGAAACTGATGCCCAGACATATTAAAAGATTTGTTCTAAAGAGTCATACTTAGCAATAAAGCTATGACAAAAACTCCAGATCATCATGTTCTCTTTTCATTGTGGCAAAAAATGTTTTCCTATAAGTTAGAAAGATAAGACCTAGAAAGATAAATGTTGTTTGGTACAAAGTAACAGATAAACTTGACCAATATTTTGATTTCCCAAGAAAATAAGAAAGAAAACTGAAGTAAGCTCACAGGAAGCTAGATTTTAAACTGAAAGCGAACTTGGAAGTGACCTAGTCCAATTCCTTTACTTATAGATGAGGAAACTGAGACCCAAGAGGACCAAGACTATGGTCACACAAGGTTATGAGAGTCAGGATTTGAACTGAGGTTATCTAACTCTAAATCTATGCTTACTGACTCAAATTTTTAGTAAGCCTAATCTTCCCAAGAGTAGATAGGTATCTTTATAGTGTCCATGAAAAGCAGTATCAGCATAGTAAAAGAATATTGACCTAGAAATCAGAATCTATAAATTAATAAACAAACATTTTTTAAGCATCAGGAGATTAAAAAAAATAGCACAAGACAATCCTTGCCCTCCAGAAACTTAAAATCTAATGGTGGAGACAATGTGCAAATAAATATATACAAGGCAAGCTACATGCTGAATAAATAGGAATAATTAAAAGAGGGAAAGCAAAGATTTAAGAAGGGTTAGAGAAGGTGTCCTGTAAAAGATGGGATTTTAATTGCCAGAATGATGGAGGAGGCAGAACTTTCCAGTCCTCTGACTCTGTCACCAGATATATGTGGCCTTTAACAAGGTACTTAGTCACTTACCCTTTAGTTTCTCTTATGTAAAATGAAGGAGAGGAACTAGATTAGAAGTAATAAAATTAACTCTGTGGGCTACAACCCTCCTGGTTGCAATCAGAGCCAGATGAAATGTAATTGGGAAATAGTTAACAGAATAAGTAAAAATACAATAGAACATAATATTAATATGTAGTTTTCTAGGTCACTATGAGGCCAGCAGGGATCCTTCTATATGGTTTAGTGACCCCTATTTCTTTTTTTTTTAAACCCTTACCTTCCGTCTTGGAGTCAATACTATGTATTGGCTCCAAGGCAGAAGAGTGGTAAGGGCTAGGCAATGGGGATTAAGTAAGTGACTTGCCCAGGGTCACACAGCTGGGAAGTGTCTGAGGCTAGACTTGAACCTAGGACCTCCTGTCTCTAGGTCTGGCTCTCAATCCACTGAGCTACCCAGCTGCCCCCTTGTGACCCCTATTTCTATTTGAGTTTGATACCACTGGACTAGATGACTTACAAATTCTTTTCCATGCCTAAAACTCATCTACAAACAATAAGAACTCAACATAAATTAGCTCTTAGCTGGCTACTACTTTTTGATATTGAATTATAATGCCTTTACTGCATGGTAATTTTGAGAGAGAGAGAGAGAGAGAGAGAGAGAGAGAGAGAGAGAGAGAGAGAGAGAGAGAGAGAGAGAGAGAGAGAGAGAGAGAGAGAGAGACAGACAGAGAGAGAGAGAGAGAGAGACAGAGAGAGAGAGAGAGAGAGGGAGACAAAGTTCAGTAGATAGAATACTGGATCTAGAATTAGGAGGACATGAATTCCTGAATTCAAATTCCTCCTCAGATGCTTAGTTGTGTAACTATGGGTAAGCCACTTAACCTCTATTTTTTTAATCCATTGGAGAAGGAAATTGCAAACCTTTCCAGTATCTTTGCCAAGAAAATCCCATGAACGGTATGGTCCATAGGATCCCAAAAAGTCAGACATGACTGAAAAACAATTTCTGAGACAGTAGTGCAGTGGTAGAGTTGACATTGTGAAAGCTTGTTGTCCAATGAGCCTGAGTCCTGGAAGACAATCTAGATAGAAACAAAGAGAATATATTCTATGCTTGTAGAGCTAGATGTACAGACGAGTAGAAAGATGAACTTGAGGGCCTCGGGGATCATACAGGCAGTAGAAGTTTTTGGCTTCAACAACATGTCTTTAAGAACAAAACTTCCCCCCTTCTTTGTCCACCTGGCACAGATCTCCCTATAGTTCATCCTCTTAAACAGGATAGAGCAGATTGCCCGAGCAATAAAAATGAGAACATAGACCATTTCCTAAAGATTAATGACTAACTGGGAACAAAGATAGCTCCAAGTAAAAAATATCTATTCCTCCCATCCCCCCTCATTCTCCCTGTTTCCTTCCCTCACCCTTCACCCCAGCCTTCTGGTATCACAATAATGAGTATTTTCAATGTTAGCAAAAAATCTGGAAGAGAGATAGGCTATTTCCCTAGTATGATATCATTGGTCTCATAGTAATTCTAATATAAGGGAAAAAAAAATCAAGGCACTAGATTTACCTAAAATATTCCTAAGGTACTGTCCCCCCCCCCTTTTTTGTCCAGATCTGTGATTTCACCCTTGTAAGAAACCCCAAGTTTGTAAACTTCCTCCCCTAATAAAGCCCAGAAATCAGTCAACAAGTCTTGTTATTCTATATACCAGGCACTATACAAGGTACTAGAGTTAGCAGTAGAAAAAGAATAATCCCAACTCATAAGGAATTCACATTATTATTTTTTCTTTAAATTTTTTAATTAATTAATTTTGAATATTTTCCCATGGTTACATGATTCATGATCTTTCCCACCCTCTTTCTTCTCCATTCCTGGAGCCGACAAGCAATTCTATTGGGTTATACATGTATCATTGTTCAAAATCTATTTCCATATTTTTATTCATATTTGCAATAGAGTGATCTTTTAAGGCCAAAACAAATCATATCCCCATTGAACTACATGATCAAACATATGTTTTTCTTCTGCAATTCTACTGGATGTGGATAGTGTTCTTTTTCTTAAGTCCCTCAGAATTGACCTGAATCACTGCATTGCCACTAATGGAGAAGTCCATTACAATAGATTGTACCACAGTGTATCAGTTTCTGTGTACAATGTTCTCCTGGTTCTGCTCCTTTCACTCTGCATCAGTTCCTGGAAGTTGTTCCAGTTTACATGGAATTCCTCCAGTTCATTATTCCTTTTAGCACAATAGTATTCCATCACCAACATATATCACAATTTGGTAAGTCATTCCCCAATTGCTGGATACCCTTTGTTTTCCCATTTTTTTTGCCAATATAAAAATAGAGGCTATATTTTTGTCCAAACATTTTTCCTTATTACCTCTTTGGGGTACAAACCCAGCAGTGCTATGGCTGGATCAAAGGGTAAGAATTCTTTTAAAGCCCTTTGGGCATAAGGAATTCATATTTGAACTCCTTTATAACATAGGTGTTATAACAGACTTAGGGGATTTTCCTTAGTCACTGAGAAGTGACTTGGTTATCCTCAAAGAGATCCTTTGTGTCATAGGTGTGACTTGACTGAAGTTTTCCTCACTTATCTATCACATCCCCTCCCATTACCTCCAGATCAATACCTTTAAATGGGTGTTTTCTTTCTTAATGCTCCCATAGACTTAAAGTCAGAGAAGCATTACAATGATTAACTCGCTGGAAAGGCTTGGTTTTATTTACTGTTCTCATATAGTAGATCTTTTAGTTTAATTAAAGTCTCTTAGTTAATTAGAATGTAGTGAAAGTTAACATGGATAATGTGTGAGGTGCATTTAAAATTACTTTTCTTTAAGGTAAGAGGTTCCTCACATCACTTGAAAGGCATTATGAAGAAGGCCAAATGAAAGTATATTGATCCTTTCCTTTAACTGGCAGATCTTCCTCCAGTTGTAGAGACAATCCAGTGGTAGGATGGATGGGACATATTCCCACAAAAAGTGGAAAGTTCTTATAAAATTCTGTCCTTTACTGAGTCTGAATTCTCATCTGATAGATGCCTGAGGAGTTGAAGACTAAGTGATAAAATATTAGATAAAAAGTATTCCAGAGTTTTTATTTCTTACAAAGAACAAGATGAATATGAAATATTTAAGAGGAGAGGAAGCTACATGGCACAGTGAGTAAAGGTCAGGTCAGGCAATCTTCCTGAGTTCAAATCTGGCCTCAGATACTTAGAAACTGTGTAACTGTAGGCAAGTCACTTAATCCAATTAGCCTCAGTTTCCTCATCTGTAAAATGAGCTGGAGAAGGAAAAAGCAAGCTACTGAATATCTTTGCCAAGAAAATCCCAAATGGGTTTACAAAGAGTCTAACACAATTGAAATGACTGGATAACACATTTAAATAATGGGGAGGGAAATCCCAATACTCAGTTTGGTAAAATAAAATTAATTCAATTAGATTGAAGTAATAGCTGTTTTCTCAACTGCCAACATTTCATAACTGAATCCAAGAACAGAGAAAATTAATATAAATGCCAAATTCCCTCTTCACTCTACACCCCCATTTGAGTATCATGGCTAACCCATTCTGTCTTAAAGGCACATCTAGACTCGTCTTTCAGTAGGATAATTAAATCTGCTTAAATTCTCGAAATGGTTTTTGGTATCTGGTGTGAATTAGGTTACCCTGACATGTACCTTTCAATTTTATCTGTTCTTCCCCACTTAGCTCCACATTAACAAAAGAATCAGAAATAAAATGCTAAAAGGAGTGTCATTTTGAGTATCTTCAGATAAATTTTAATACAGACTAAAATCTCCTTTATATTTACACCATCTTTTTATCCATTTATCCTCTCCTACTTCATAAATGTAGCTCCCTTCATAGATTTGCCTCAAGCATTTCAGGTTCTTTTCTAGTTTTCCATAAAATATTCATCCTTATTTATCCTCTGAATGGTTATCCAGTCAGCAGGCAGCAGTCTGACTGGTTGCCAAGAGGAAGATGAAAACTCAAGAGAGGGGGAAAAAATCCAATTAGAAAACATTTGGCTGAAGAAAAATACAGGGAGGAAGGCCATCTCTTTTCTCAGAAATGTAGACCTGGCACTATTGCTAAAAATCTATCCAGGCTCTTAGAGAGATAACGATCTATCTGTTTCCATGACATGTAAGAATAGTATACTATTGGTTGCCTTGATGGTTATATAGGGAGTACAAAAAGGAAAGAGGGGAAGAAGACAGGAGAAAGGGTCATGGTGGGATTGATCAAAGCTCTTAGCCACCCTATAAATAAAATCTATGGGGAAACTGGCTCATTCATAGAGACTCTTGGCTCACCTGCACACATAGCTGAAAATTGTTGGCTGTTCCTCCTAGCTTCCTAGTTCACAGAGAATTCACATTGTAACTCTTTCTACCTGCTTAAACTGACATGTATAGCATAAGGAGAGGCTCCTGCTTCTGTCAGAACTAAATTGGCTCATGCTTCTTGAAGCTTTATGTAGTTTATAGGCAGAAATGTTCATCTTCTCCCAAATCCAAACTTGAAAAAAATTCTATACTCCTTTAAGCAGAATGTTGCCAAGCCCACACTAAAATGACGCCTGAGTGGTGACTGAAATCACAAATGTCCAAAGAGGAGAGCTCCCAGAATAGGAGCAAGAATGCAATAGAAATTCTTTAGTATATACTACCAATAAAGGGAATAATTCCTTGGAAAACTGAAGTGAGACACAGTGTCATGATTGTTGAACAAAGTTCCTTTACCAAGTTTCATTACAAGATACTACAAAATAACCAGTGCTTTTCAAAGAAATCACTTTTGATAAGTCATATAACACAGCCATTATCAACATAGGATTTTATATTGTGATGGCATCAATTCTGAAGACTCCCAAAATTTCAGTATCTCCCTAATTCTCACAACAATCCCCATGAAATTTATCCTCAGAGCATCAAAGAGAGATTGTTTTCAAAAGAATCATGAGTTGGATTCTTATGTACTAGATGTGGAAGTTCTAGAACCTGATCCTGAAGGTCAGTTAATTAAACTTTGTTGGCCTTGGAAAGAAAGTGAATTCCATATTTTATGACCTTCTGGGAAAATGATCTATCCTTGGATTCTTCTGTTTCAGACTTTGTCAAATTCAAGTTCAGTCAATTCAAATTCTAAGGCCATGGTCCTTGGCCCAAGTACTTTATCTATTTATTTATTCTAAGACTTAGTCTACATAATGTCAAATGAGAACAATTCAGTTAAATTGGTTATTTAATATTAGTTAGTGGTAGTCCAAGAATGACTATTGTCTTTGTGCATTATCATCTATTGATGTACCCTCATGTGGCTTTGAAGTCCAAAGGCTGAGGCGCAAAGTTTGTGGCACATGGGGCATGGAATGCCAGTTGTTACGGGAGGTGCAGTTGTGGCCTGGTGTCGGCGTTCACGCGCAGCGGCAAGACGTCACTCATCTTCAAAGGTGGTAGTGGTACCCTCCCTGAGTACCCCATATACCCCATAATAATAATAATAATAAAATAATAATAATAATAACATTAACCACATTATTTAATATTACACTCACAAGAAAAGCCCCAACAAAGTAGTTGCTTTATTGAACTTAACCTACATGGTTTTGTGAGCCTAAGTGACTCTAAAACACATTTACTTTCAGTTACATAAAGAAAAGTCATATATTGATTCTTCTGGAAGATGCTTTATCTTTTGTTAGTCTCTGAACTTGGTTGGTTTAGAACATAGAATGTTTGAAGGTATATGTTGTGCAGTCATTTTTCACTCTCATACAACTCCTTGTGCCCCCATTTGGAGTTTTCTTGGCAAAGATACTAAAGTGGTTTGCCATGTTCTTCACCAGCTCATTTTACAGATGAGGAGGCTGAAGCAAACAGGATTAAATGACTCACCCAAGTTCACACAGCTAGTGTCTGAGACCTGATTTGAACTCAGAAAGATGAGTCTTCCTGGCTTCAGTCCCAGAACTCTATCCATTGTGCTAGCTAGCTAGCTGTCCCTATGTAGGGGTATAATATGAAATAAAACTGGAAAGATAGGGAAACAGATTATATGATCTTCACAACAACCCTCTGAGGAACATGTTACTATCCCCATTTTACAGTCCAGAAAACTAAGGCAAACAGATTAAGCAACTTGCCTAGGAACACACAGCCACTAAGTATCTGAAGTCACATTTGAGTTTATCAGTCGCTTATTCTATTTCCAGTTTGTCCCTTCTTCAAAATAGTTTTCAAATAGCTTCATGATCACATTTCTAAGGGAGAGTTCTCACTATGTCCCTCCTCTGTTCCAAAATCTTTGATAGTTTCCTATTACCTCTACAAATTCCTTAACTTTTATTCACTTTTAAGACCTTCAAAATGTATTTACAATCTCCCTCTCTATTCTTATTTTTACTGAATTTTCTTTATAACTTCTATATTAAAACTAAATAGACATCCCAGATATTTTCTGAACTCTCCACTCTATTTCCCACCTCCCTATACTCTCAAATTGTTCACCATTCTTAAAATGTGCTCCATCCCTTCCTAGGCTCCAGCCTTTCTGAAAATGTATATATTTTAGATGTATCACCCCTTCTGCTTAGACTCCTCAGGTTTTGATCTACCATTATGATCTTTCCCTCCTTGAATGTTTCTAGAGCTCTTTATCTAAGCTTTTCTTTGTACTCTACACATCAGATTCTGTCCTTTACCTTTTTGGATATTAGCAGTAATCTCCTCAGTAAAACATCTTAAGGGTAACAATTGATATTGACTCTTCATTCCATAGATAACATTATACTTTGTACATAGTAGGCACTTGGCATACATTAAAATAAAATTAGACGAGTCAGACATTGGAGGGTGGTTTATATTTGGATAGAAGTTGGGGAGGGGATGGGAGGGAAAGCATTCCATATTTCAGAAACAGTTTGAGTCAGGAATAAACACTGTACACTCCAAGACCAAGAGTAGGAAAAAGTGCCAGGCTGAAGAGTATGTGAAATTGATCACCTCAACAGGGGAGGGGCAGGCCCCAGGAATTGAAATCTGAAGGAGGAGAAGACTCTTGTGGAGAGAGCAGTGAGGGCTTTCGATCTTGAGAAGCTGAAGAGAGAAAGTGGGG
Organism: Monodelphis domestica; assembly: GCF_027887165.1. Classification (NCBI taxonomy): domain Eukaryota; kingdom Metazoa; phylum Chordata; class Mammalia; order Didelphimorphia; family Didelphidae; genus Monodelphis; species Monodelphis domestica. Next base: position 622,832,869 of record NC_077227.1, read on the forward strand.
AAAAGACGTTCTCCTGAGGGTTATCCACTTTTCCTGCTGGTGACTGGAAATCTTTACCCCCAACACTTCCCAATTGAAGGGACTTATGAAGAGAAACCTGAGCAGACTTTACCTCAGCTCCTGTTGCCCAGGGGTGAGTCAACCTGACTTTCTCTCAGGGGGCTCAGGCTGCCAAGGCCTGAGTACCCCCCAAACTTGAGGAGGGAAGAAAAAGGTTTAAATAGAGACAGGGACCCCTTTCTCCCACTTTCCTTTTCCCATTCTTCCCTGCCCATTATTCTTTTTGTATTACCTGATTGAGTTAACATTAAAAGTTATCTGTTCCCCAAGCTGAGTGTGAGTGAATGGATCAAGGAGAGACCTTTTGGTCTTGAGCATTGGGGAGTATTGGGGGGGGGGACAAGAGGGACAAGAGCGAATTGGGGAGAGCAGTTTTAGCTAAGGAGAGAAGGCAGAAGGGGAAAAAAATCTTCAAATCCCCTCTCCTCTCTCTGAGCCGACTTGTTACATCTCCTGTCTCCTCTGAACCCCACTTTGTGGAAGGGGGGTCTCCTCTCTTTCCTCCTCTCCATACTGAAAGTCTAAGCTTCCCTCAGGGCAGAAGATTACCCTTTTTTTCTTTTTTTTTTATTACAGTAGGTCAGTTGGGCTGACAGAGAACCCCAGTAAGAATAGTGGGGAAGATAAGACTGAAGAAATGAAGCTAGAGGAAAACCTAGAGGCATTGTTTTTTTATTTTTTTGTTGATCTTGGCCTATTTGTTTTCTTTGTATGTTGTTGTTTTTATAACTACTCCCTCCAGTCCACAAAACATTCATCTTTCCCCTTAGAGTTTGTCCCTCTGTAACTCATTTGGATAGTTAGGACAGAAAGTAGAGCTGTGTTTTCCTTCTTTCTGGCTGATAATTTGGCGTGTTGAATACCAGATTTATTAAGAAACAGATAAAACAAGATATTTTTTTTATTTTATAGTTTGCATCAGAAAAAAAAAAAACAGTCATTATGGTTATCAGCCACCTTTTTCTCCTTCGGTAGTCAAACAACTGAAGCAAAATACTTCAAGATCTTATTCAGCACATTTCTATGGGTAAAGGAGGGAAGATAGCTTTATGAATAGCTATTAGTTGTTTCTGCTTACTATGATCTTCTCAGTGAATTATGTTTTATCTTCCATAAAAAATCTTCATTGGTTTTTTTCCTTAAAATTATGAGAATGGGACTTCCGGGTAATCATGGCTGCAATCTAGACGCCGCACGCTTCCTCTCCCCAGCACCGAACGAAATAGACTACATCAAAGGAGCATAAAATCACCTTTGGAGGAACAGAAGGACTCCCCAGTACCCCACAGAGGCAAAGGTACGTGGGGCTTGAACATTTCCACACTAAAATAAGAAGGAAAAGCTTGCACAGAAAAGTGAACTGAGCCGCCCTTCCCCCACCCCACCTCCCCCACTAAACCAGAGTGAGCTACCTGAGCGCTCACCGGGACAGCGAGTGAGTGGGGAGCGTCTCTGTCTGGGGGGGCACTCCAGGGTCCTTGGGATCTGGGGACTGCCAGGAAAAAACGTCTCAGGGCGCTTTCACTGGAGAATCCAGCGGACCTGGACTTGGGGCGGGCTGCGCTGAACAACGCACGCTGATTATCTGGGCGGAGCTGAATACCTGGGCTCGGAGGCTGGGAAGAACTAGTCTGAAGCAACCTAAATTCACAGAAAAACCGCTCTTATAATCCAGACCCCAGACCAAAAAGGAAAGGGAAATAAAACCACCAAAGGGATGGCTCACATGGCCCAAAATCAAGCCTCCAGGAAGAAAGGGAAAAAAGTGACTATTGAAAACTTTTATGGTGGAAGTACCCAAGGAAAAGAGGAGAATGAGGAGGAAATCCAAAAAAATTCAGAACACACCTCCCAAAATGGAAACTATCAACAAGCTCTGGAAGATCTCAAACTGGAACTTATCTAAAAGATGGAAACCTTCTGGAAAGAAAAATGGGAGAAAGAGATCAGCTGTCTGACAGATAAGACTGCTCAATTGGAAAAAGAACTCGAAGCATCCAATAGAAGGGCAGACAAGGCTGAAAAGCAAATCCAGTCCCTAATGACCAGAATTAAGCACCTCGAAGAAAGTGAGATGATAAAACAGCAAGAATCAATAAAGCAAACCCAAATAATTAATGAATTGGAAGAAAACATAAAATATCTCACTGAGAAGGTCACGGACCTGGAGAACAGAGGAAGACGAGAAAATCTCCGTATCATCGGTCTCCCAGAAAAACCAGAGGTAAACAACAAATTGGATATTATTCTAGAGGAGATTATAAAAGAAAATTGCCCCCACGTTCTGGAGCAAGGGGGCAAAATAGAAATAGAAAGGATTCATAGAACACCTTCTATACTAAATCCCCAAAAGACAACGCCTAGGAATGTAATTGCCAAATTCAAGAGCTTCCAAGTAAAGGAGAAAATCCTACAAGACGCCAAGAAGAAGAGCTTCAGATATAAGGGGGCTCCCATAAGGATCACACACGACTTAGCGGCTAATACACTAAGAGACCGCAAAGCATGGAACACGATATTTAGAAAGGCAAGAGAGCTGGGTCTCCAACCAAGAATCAACTACCCAGCAAAACTGACTATATACTTCCAGGGGAAAGTATGGGCATTCAACAAAATAGAAGATTTCCAAGCATTTGCTAAGAAAAGACCAGAGCTCTGTGGAAAGTTCGATATCCAAGCACAGAAAGCAAGAGAAACATGAAAAGGTAAATATGAAAGAAAGGGAAAAGGAGATAAATCTTATCTTTCTCTTTAAGTCAAACTCTCTTCTATAAGGACTACATTTACATCTAATTATATATATTAATATGTGGGGAAAATGTTTTGTGTAACTCTCATGAATTGTATCATCATAAGAGTAGTTAGAAGAAACATGCATAGGGAAAGATTGGGGAATTAAGAAGATTTGGGGAAAGTTGGGGCAAAAAAAGGAAAAGGGAGGGGGGAACCGTGATAATACTAAGATTAACTTCAAGAAATAGGGGGGGAATCAATAGAATAAACTTTCCCATATAAAGATACACATGGGAAGGGGAGGGGAAGAACTCTCATATGAGAAGGAGAGGAAGAGAGCGTGAAGTGGAATTACTTAAACCTTACTCTCAGTGAAATCAAATCTGAGAGGGAAGAACATCTAGATCCAGTGGGATCCTGAATTCTATCTTATCCATTAGGGCAAGAAAGAAAGGAAAATTAAGGAGGGGGAGGGGGGAAGGAGTACAAAAAGGGAGGGAAGGAGAGGGGGGAGGGGAAGGGAGCATAAAAAGGGAGGGGCTAGAAAGGGAAGCATCTCAAGGGAGGGGACTAGGGGGACTGACCTAAAGTAAATCACTGGTTCAAAAGGAGAAAGCTAAAGAAGAAAGGTCAGAACTAGGGGAAGACATCAAAATGCCAGCGAATCCACAAATAACAATCATAACTTTGAACGTGAATGGGATGAACTCACCTATAAAACGCAGACAAATAGCAGATTGGATTAGAACCCAAAACCCTACCATATGTTGTCTTCAAGAAACACATATGAGACGGGTTGACACTCACAAGGTTAGAATTAAAGGTTGGAGTAAGATCTTTTGGGCCTCAACCGATAGAAAGAAGGCAGGAGTTGCAATCATGATATCTGACAAAGCCAAAGTACAAATAGACCTGATCAAAAGGGACAGGGAAGGTAAATATATTCTGCTAAAAGGAAGTATAGACAATGAGGAAATATCACTAATCAACATGTATGCACCAAATGGTATAGCATCCAAATTTTTAATAGAGAAACTAGGAGAATTGAAGGAGGAATTAGACAGTAAAACCATATTAGTGGGAGACTTGAACCAACCACTATCAAATTTAGATAAATCAAATCAAAAAATAAATAAGAAAGAGGTAAAAGAGTTGAATGAAATCTTAGAAAAATTAGAATTAATAGACATATGGAGAAAAATAAATAGGGACAAAAAAGAATACACCTTCTTTTCAGCACCACATGGCACATTCACAAAAATAGATCATACACTAGGTCATAGAAACATGGCACTTAAATGCAGAAAAGCAGAAATATTAACTGCAGCCTTTTCAGATCACAAGGCAATTAAAATATTGATCGGCAAGGGTACATGGAGACCCAAATCAAAAATTAATTGGAAATTAAATAACATGATACTCCAAAATCGGATAGTTAGAGAAGAAATCATAGAAACAATTAACAATTTCGTTGAAGAAAATGACAACGGCGAAACATCCTTTCAAACCTTATGGGATGCAGCCAAGGCAGTACTTAGAGGAAAATTCATATCCCTGAGTGCATATATTAACAAATTAGGGAGGACAGAGACCAAGGAATTGGAAATGCAAATAAAAAAACTTGAGATTGAACAAATTAAAAACCCCCAGAAGAAAACCATACTAGAGATCCTAAAAATTAAGGGAGAAATTAATAAAATAGAAAGTGACAGAACTATTGAGCTAATAAACAAGACTAGAAGCTGGTACTTTGAAAAAACAGACAAAATAGACAAAGTACTGGTTAATTTAATTAAAAAAAGGAAAGAAGAAAGGCAAATTAATAGCATCAAGGATGAAAAGGGGGATCTCACCTCCAATGAAGAGGAAATTAAGGCAATCATTAAAAACTACTTTGCCCAACTATATGGCAATAAATATACCAACCTAGGTGATATAGATGAATATTTACAAAAATATAAATTGCCTAGACTAACAGAAGAAGAAATAGTTTTCTTAAATAATCCCATATCAGAAATTGAAATCCATCAAGCCATCAAAGAACTGCCTAAGAAAAAATCCCCAGGGCCTGATGGATTCACCAGTGAATTCTATCAAACATTCAGAGAACAGTTAACCCCAATATTATACAAACTATTTGACATAATAAGCAAAGAGGGAGTCCTACCAAACTCCTTTTATGACACAAGCATGGTACTAATTCCAAAGCCAGGCAGGCCAAAAACAGAGAAAGAAAACTATAGGCCAATCTCCCTAATGAATATAGATGCAAAAATCTTAAATAGGATACTAGCAAAAAGACTCCAGCAAGTGATTAGAAGGGTCATCCACCATGATCAAGTAGGATTCATACCAGGGATGCAGGGCTGGTTCAACATTAGGAAAACTATCCACATAATTGACCACATCAACAAGCAAACCAACAAGAATCACATGATTATCTCAATAGATGCAGAAAAAGCCTTTGATAAAATACAACACCCATTCCTACTAAAAACACTAGAAAGCATAGGAATAGAAGGGTCATTCCTAAAAATAATAAACAGTATATATCTAAAACCATCAGCTAATATCATCTGCAATGGGGATAAACTAAATCCATTCCCATTAAGATCAGGAGTGAAACAAGGATGCCCATTATCACCTCTATTATTTGACATTGTATTAGAAACACTAGCAGTAGCAATTAGAGAAGAAAAAGAAATTGAAGGCATCAAAATAGGCAAGGAGGAGACCAAATTATCACTCTTTGCAGATGACATGATGGTCTACTTAAAGAATCCTAGAGACTCAACCAAAAAGCTAATTGAAATAATCAACAACTTTAGCAAAGTTGCAGGATACAAAATAAACCCACATAAGTCATCAGCATTTCTATATAATTCCAACACAGCTCAGCAGCAAGAACTAGAAAGAGAAATCCCATTCAAAATTACCCAAGACAAAATAAAATACTTAGGAATCTATCTCCCGAGACAAACACAGGATCTATATGAACACAACTACAAAACACTTTCCACACAACTAAAACTAGACTTGGACAATTGGAAGAACATTAACTGCTCATGGGTAGGACGAGCCAATATAATAAAAATGACCATCCTACCCAAACTCATCTATCTATTTAGTGCCATACCCATGGAACTTCCAAAAATTTTTTTTACTGATTTAGAAAAAAACATAACAAAGTTCATTTGGAAGAACAAAAGATCAAGGATACCCAGGGAATTAATGAAAAAAATACAAAAGAAGGGGGTCTTGCAGTCCCAGATCTCAGACTATATTATAAAGCAGTGGTCATCAAAACAATTTGGTACTGGCTAAGAGACAGAAAGGAGGATCAGTGGAATAGACTGGGGGCAAGCAACCTCAGCAAGACAGTATATGACAAACCCAAAGATCCCAGCTTTTGGGACAAAAATCCACTATTTCATAAAAACTGTTGGGAAAATTGGAGGACAGTGTGGGAAAGATTAGGCTTAGATCAACACCTCACACCCTACACCAAGATAAATTCAAAATGGATGAATGACTTGAACATAAAGAAGGAAACTATAAGAAAATTAGGCGAACACAGAATAGTATACATGTCAGACCTTTGGGAAGGGAAATACTTCAAAACCAAGCAAGAATTAGAAAGAATTACAAAATGCAAAATAAATAATCTGGATTACATCAAATTAAAAAGTTTTTGTACAAACAAAACCAATGTAACCAAAATCAGAAGGGTAGCAACAAATTGGGAAACAATCTTCATAAAAACCTCTGACAAGGGTTTAATTACTAAAATTTATAAAGAACTAAATCAATTGTACAAAAAATCAAGCCATTCTCCAATTGACAAATGGGCAAGGGACATGAACAGGCAATTCTCAGCCAAAGAAATCAAAACTATTAATAAGCACATGAAAAAGTGCTCTACATCTCTTATAATCAGAGAGATGCAAATCAAAACAACTCTGAGGTATCATCTCACACCTAGCAGATTGGCTAACATGACAGCTATGCAAAGTAATGAATGCTGGAGGGGATGTGGCAAAGTGGGGACATTAATTCATTGCTGGTGGAGTTGTGAATTGATCCAACCATTCTGGAGGGCAATTTGGAACTATGTCCAAAGGGCGATAAAAGACTGTCTGCCCTTTGATCCAGCCATAGCACTGCTGGGCTTGTACCCCAAAGAGATAATGGACAAAAAGACTTGTACAAAAATATTCATAGCTGCGCTCTTTGTGGTGGCCAAAAATTGGAAAATGAGGGGATGCCCCTCAATTGGGGAATGGCTGAACAAATTGTGGTATATGTTGGTGATGGAATACTATTGTGCTAAAAGGAATAATAAAGTGGAGAAGTTCCATGGAGACTGGAACAACCTCCAGGAAGTAATGCAGAGCGAGAGGAGCAGAACCAGGAAAACATTGTACACAGAGACTGATACATTGTGGTACAATCGAAGGTGATGGACTTCTCCATTAGTATCAATGCAATCCCTGAACAATCTGCAGGGATCTAAAAAAAAAAATACTACCCACAAGCAGAGGATAAACTGTGGGAGTAAAAACACCGCTGAAAAGCAACTGCTTGACTACAGGGTTGGAGGAGATAAGACTGAGGAGAGACTCTAAATGAACACTATAATGCAAACTCCAACAACAGGGAAATGGGTTCAAGTCAAGAACACATGTGATAACCAGTGGAATCATGCGTCGGCTATGGGAGAGGGAAAGGCGGGGGGGGTGGGGGGGGGGAGGGGAGGGGAGGAAAAGAAAACGATCTTTGTTTCCAGTGAATAATGTATGAAAACGACCAAATAAAATAATATTAAAATAAAAAAAAATTATGAGAATGCATCACTAACATTTCTACTTCAGGCTAAATAACAAATTATAATAAATATAAATTGTTCTGTTAGCTATTTGTTGGAGGAGGAGAGAATGCAGTAATGGTAAAATGAAGTCACATATAGTCAACAAATATTTATTGAAGGTATGCTATTTATTAGGCATTATGGTAAGCAACAAGTTTTCAAAGAATAGCAAAAAATATAATCTACACTTAAGGAACCGATGTTCTAATGGGGGAAGCAATATGAAAACTGCATATATATAGAATATACACTGGGCAAATAGAAAGTCATTTCATTTTGGCAGCTGAGTAGAAGATGGACTATAGTGAAGAGATGCTTGAGAAAGAAATATGAATTAGAGGGTTATGAAAATAGTCCATGGGTATGTTGATAAGAGCTTGTACTAGGGCAGTGGATATGGCCAAGGTAGAATCAGCAGACTTTGGCATCAGATTGGAAGATTGGATATGGGGAGTGAGAGTGTGTGAGGAGTTGAGAATAACACTGGGGTTGTCAACCTGGGTGATTGGGAAAACAGCAGAAACTTCCAAAGTAATAGGGAAATTCAAAAGTAGAGTTTTGTGGGAAAAGATAATGAGTTCTGGTTTAGATCTACTGAATTTAAGATACCTAAAGGCAATTCCATTTAAAATGCCCAGTAAACATGGTACTAGAGTCCAAGAAGGAGAATAGGACTGGATAAATAAAGATCACTGGAGATGGTAGCAGGAAGTAAGATTAGCTAATAGAGTTCAGTTTATTAGAGTAATTAGAGCTGAGTCCACACATCCAATCTCCTCCCTTCTGGCCTCATTCATCATCTCTATAACTTTTAAGTTCAAAGTGTCCCTCCTTGACCATCACACCTTTTGTGTACTGTTTCTACCACTACTAGAATATAATTTCTTTGAGGGCAGGGATTGTTTTTGATTCCGTATTTGTATTGCCAACATTTAGAATAGTGCTATGCAAATAGTAAGTACTTTATAAATGCTTTTTCAATTCATTATTTTAGATACTTTATCAACATGGCACCTGAGGATGGGGAACACCACCACCCTAAAAGATCATACTTTTGTTCTTGTGGTTTCTTCCTATTCTGTCCTCAGAAATGTTTACTTTGCCAAATTATTTTAGATTCTGAAAAGATGGGGTGATATAGAAGAAAGGCCATTTAAATTCAGAGTCAGATAACATGAGTTTCCCTCTTGGCTCCAGTGGGGACTCTTTCATGACTTCCCTAATAGTTTTGAGATCACTACCATTTTCCCAATTCCCCTACCCTGCAACCTCAATATTAGTATCAATTCCTCTTTCTCTCTTATTCTGTTTATCCAGTATGTTGCCAAGTTTTATTAATTCTACCTGAAATATCTCTATGCCCCCTTCTCTCCTGATACTACCACCACCCTGGTATAGTCCTCATCACCTTATATCTAGGTGATAGTAGTAGCCTGCTGGTGGGTCAGTTTGCTTCAAATCTGTTCCTACTTCAGTCCATCCCCCGACTCAGTCATCAAAAAGAATTTTCCAAAGTTCATGTCTGAATGTCAACACCTGAATAAGGGAACTATTCAATACTTATTGAATAATAAACTCCAGTGCCTCCCCATTACATTCTAGATCAAATAGAATATCAATTTGTTTTAAAAGCCCTTCATAACTTCTTCCCTACTACCTTTATGACCCTATCTTTATAGTCAAACTCCCTTTGATATACTCTAAAATTCTGTCACACTTGACTCTTCTGTTTCATCTTCCAATTTTGTGCATTTTTATTAGTTAATCCCTAAGCCTGGAATGAGGCAGCTAGGTGGCAGTGGAGATAGCATTTATCCTGGAATCATGAAGAGGATACTGGCATGTCAGAGAACTTTTTCTATCTATTCTTCATTGACAAAAGGTAAGATCTAGGTTGCCGATAGTAATAATAAAGGCTGATAATAGGGTTTTGCTACTGCTTTTATCAAATATAACCAAAAGTGTTTTATCTCCAAATGGAGCTTATAAACAATAAAATCTAGACCTCAACAGGTAATTTCTTCATGAATTCAACATGTTTACCAAGGAGTATTGAGTTGAGGAGTCATGAAGATTTGTTTCTAGAAATGGAAGTGTCTATATGGGACCAGGTCACTGCCACCAGAAATTACAGAAAAGTTCTCTTTAAAGAGTCTAGATTTATTGATCAATACAAATAATATAAGGAAATGGTGGAAACTATGCAATATTTCACAACAGGTTTCAAAATTCATCACATTCTGGAAATAGCAGTCATGATCAAGTGGCCAAAATAATACAGCAGAAATGTTTTAGTCTTCATATATTCAGAAGTAACAATTCCCTGCACTACAAATCCAAAAACAATTTTGAGAATTTTAAAAATAAATACCAATAGAATCAGAGCATTAACCCAGACAAAATTGTTGCTCATGATTTTCCCAGCTTATAACATTGACTCATAAACATTTAAGAACAATGTTTTAAAATAAATATCACTATGCCAAATATTTATAACCTCCGAACTATATGGAATAAAAAAAACTCCCACAATATTGTCTCGTTAATGAAATCAAAACCATGTGGGAACAGGATGAAATATTTATCATATACTAACTACATGCTTTTGGAACTGAATCTGTTCTAAAAATGTTTCTAATGAACTTACAGAAGACAGGGATGTATTTCAACATTTTTTTTTCACTAACCAAAAGGGCTCACTTTATATATCCATACAACAATCTACTGAGCATTAACATAAAAGGACAATAGTTAGATAGTCACTTGTTTAAGGATCATTTCTTTCTAAATACTCAAATATGAGAATAAAATATTATTAATAATTAATATATACTTGGTACATTATATCTTATAAATTAAAAAAAAAACTTACATGCATCATCAAATTTGATCTTCATAGCACCTATATCAAGTAAAGTATAATTGATGTACCCAGTGTGATACTGGTAAATGGTTTGACAATTTGCTCTTTGTGGAAAGGAATGGGAATATACTTGACACACTTATATATTTAATCTGTATTATTGACATTTTCTCTTACAGTCTCTTAAGTCCAGAAAGTTAGAAAAACAATAGATGAAGCCCTGATTTGGAGTGTTTGCTGATTTCTACATGTAAATGTTCATACTAAAAATTCAGCAATAGGCAATTGTAAGCCATTATGAGCTGACTACAGGACACCCCTGCTTATACTCCATTTTACTACCTGTGTGGCATTGGGCAAGTCAATAAAACCATTCAAGTTTTAATTTGCCATCTAAAAAAATAAAGTAATTGGACTAATAGATTTCTAATAAGTCCCTTTCAGTTTTTAATGCTATGTGTCTATGAGCTTTCAACTCAACCTGTTTCTAATGTGTTTCTATAAGCAATAATCAAAAGATCTATAAAATTAAGGAGTCATTTCCCCAAACACTGCCCACCCCTAAAACTAATAACACTGAATGAACAAATTACTCCATGTTCACCCAAAATACCTGTCTCTCTTTCATAAGTTCATGATTGCCAATTATACTCTATATAATCATATCTTTAGTCTACCTAAATCATCATTTATTTTGTTTAAAATTTTTGTTTTGATATTATTTTAAAAAAAAAACCTGCATTTTCTGTCTTAGGATCAATACTGTGTATTGCTTCTAAGCCAGAAGAGCTGTATCAGCTAGGCAATGGAGGTTAAGTGACTTACCCAGGGTCTCATAGCTAGGAAGTAGGGGCTGAGGCTATTTCAATATTCTTTAGGGAGTATGGTCTATTTTTTTTTCCTTTGATTTCTCTCTTTCTGCTTTAGGTATCAAATAACTGTACTTGTTTCAAGAAAGGGTTTTAGAAACATCTCTTTGTAGTTTTGTAAACAGCTTGTTTAATATTTGACAAAATTCTATTGTAAATACACTGGCCTTTTTGTCTTTGTAATTTCATTTATAACTTGTTCAATTTCTTTTTCTTATATTAATTTATTAAATTATCTACTTCGTATACTGTTAATCTAAATAGTTTACGTTTTTGTAGACACATCCATTTCATTTAGATAATTTTGACAAATAATTGAGAAGATAGTTTTGCATAATTTCTTTTTTCCTTATTTGTGATTTTTCCTTTTTCCTTTATTTTTATATTAGAAATATATTTTTCCTCTTTCATTTATTCAGGCCAACTAATGACATCTACTTTACTGATTAAAAAAAAAAACTCTTGTCTTTCAACTTAGAACCAATACTAAGTATTCTTTCCAATGCAGAAGAGTGATAAGGGCAAAGCAAAATGGAATTTAAGTAATTTGTCCAGAATCACACAGCTAGGAAGTAGCTGAGGCCAGATTTCAACCCAGGACCTCCCCTCTCCTAATTCTATATCCACTGAGCCACTAACCTTGCTGTATTTTTTTAAAATTAATTCTAATTTCCTTTGGAATATTTTTGTTTTTGTTTTTGCTTTCAATTTTGTTTTCTCTTCTTTGATTTTCAAAATTTGTTTTGATATTGAACCAGGGTTTTTACATTTTTTGTTTTTTTTAGAGATATTTTTAGGTGAATGCTCAAATCATTAATTTTTTCTTTCTCTTTTTTGTTAAAGTACTTAGAGATCTAAAATTTCCTCTAAAGACCAATTTGACTGCATCCCAAAAGTTTAGTTATATTGTTTCGGTGTTGTTATTTTTTTAATTGAAATTTTCTATTATTTGTTCTTTGATCCGCAATGCTTTCAAGATTACATTATTTCATTTTCAATTGATTTTTAATCTTTTATTCAAAGTCCTTTATTAAATATATTTTTTGTTGCACTGGGTGACATTTCATGAAAAATGAAAATGTTCTTCTCCTGTGTGACATATTACACAACCATCTTAACTAGAAATCCAAACTTAATATTTTTTAAAGTATTTGCATTCTGGAAAACAACAACAGTAACACAGCCTTTAATATTTAGAGATTAAAAGGACCTTAGATACAATATATTCCTAGCTCTTAAATTATGTTTATTATTTATGCTTTTCTAAATTTTTACAATTAAAAAATTCTCTAATACTAGATTAATTTCATGAAAACATTCCTTTAAAGCTGGTAACATATGCACATCCATATATTTTGTAGGTGTATATAATATATTGTATATGGATATGTCTCCCCTTTCTTCCTCTTTAGTAATTGCCAGATTATTATGCAACTAGAATAAAAGAGATCTATTATATCTAACTTCTAAAATTCTATTGTAGTCAACATTTTTCTCCTTAATCTTTTGTTTAGATTTTTCTACATGGGTAGGAGTACATTGAGAACCTCAACTATTATAATGTTATTATATATTTCTTCCTATATAAAGAAATGTTTTCTCTTTATATATTTCTCTCTCTTTGCCTTTTTCCCTATACAACAAATGAGTGCTGAGAGAGAAATATGTTCAACATTCCTAATCTATGTTTTATGCAAACTGCTTCTCTTGCTCTACTTTTCTTTCATCCTCTTTCCCAATCCATACATGCAAGCTCTCATCCTTTCTTTCCTTTTATTCTTCTCTTAATGTTCCTCACTCTTAAAATGCAATTTGTTTACTAATTCTTCCCTAAATCTACCTTTATTCATTCTTCCATTTCTCTGTTTCCTCCACATACCCTGTTAAGTTTATTTTCATCCAAAATCTTTGTGTTAGGGACATGAACAAACTTGGATGAAATCCAGTTTTTTTTCAGTCTTGTGTACGTATGTGTATGTATGGTTGAGATTTTTTATTCAATACATCCTGTTCAGATGAATGAATTTCATGTGTAGCTGATCATTCTACTGCTTTTTTTGTTTGTTTAAATTTTTCATGCACATAAATCCTGATTAAATTTCTCTTCGAATATTTTGGTTGTAATTTAATCTCATAATCTCTATAGATCATTGCTGGAATAAAAATAAAAGTGTTCATCTCCTGTGTGATCCATTACACAGCTATATTAACTAGAAATTCAAACTTAAAATTTCTTAAGGTATTTACATTCTGGAAAATGACAATAGTAACTCAGCCTTTAATATTTAGAACTGAAAGGGACCTTAGATATAATATATTCCTATGCTTTTATTGTAGAGATGAGTAAAATGAGTCTTAGCAAAGTCATGACTTTATTAAGATCACATAACTAACAAATGACTTTCCAACTCTAGATCCATTCATTTGTTTTTATTTAACTCTAGGTGCATAATAATCATGAAAACAATGATTTGACCATATTTACTAGGTATTTATTTCTTTAAAATACCTAGGAAAAGTTGTTGTTGTTCAGCCATTTCAGTTGACTCCTCAAGACTCCATTGAGGGTTTTCTTGACAAAGATACTAGAGCTGTTTGCCATTTCCTTCTCCAATTCATTTTACATATGAGGAACTGAGGCAAACACTGTTAAGGGACTTGCTCAGTTAGTAAGTTAGTTAGTAAATTAGTAAGTGTCTAAGACCAGATTTGAACTTAGAAAGAAGAGTCTTCTTGACTCACAGCTTGACACTCTATATACTTTGATATCTACCTAGTAGCCCCTACGAGAAATAGTAGAGAGATGATGAAGCTCTGGCCACCCTGAAAAATAGAGGGAAAATACTAGGAAAATTAGGCTCCTGAAAATAATTAGTTAATCTATAAGCATTTGTTATTACTACATGACAGACCCTTTACAAAGTTCTAGGCACTGTGATGAGCACTAAAGAGGCATAGAAAGTGAGATGATTATTTTTTTAATGTCTTATCTTATTTTTTTTTAATTGAGGTAATTCTAAAAGATAAACTGTTGATCATTTTCTGATGTCTGACTTTCAAGATTATATACAGATGCATTATGTATATACATATGTGGTATGAACATTTATACATATATACACATTTTAATTATCTTACATAGAAAGATATAGAGAACCACCTTTTTATCTACATAGTATGTATATATATATATATATATATTTGATTAGACTACTAATTGCAAAATGACTGAGCTGGAAGAGAACTTAGAATTACTCTAGTCCAAAAACTATGCTGTACAGATGAAGCAACAGACCTATGCAGAAAAGCAGAGACTCACCCAAGGTCATTTATTAGTAATTCAAGCCCATCATTCCATCCATTAAACCAGATTGCCCCAGTAGCCTGATGTCTAGCCCAGTGCCTTCCACATCCCTGAAATTCAAGAAGGATGCATTTAATGAATGACTAGTAATGCTATAATATATCAAACCTGTATTCTTTAACACTTGGGCTGTAGGTTATTTAATATAGTATCTATCTCACGTTGAAATTAGACCCTACTGGCCACTCCTAACTTCACAACTCCCTCATTTTCTCACTGCCCTCTTCAAACTACCCACTTCCTAAAGTTCCAGACATACCTGTAATTTCATTGCCCAGCATGGTTTCCTAGTATATTGGGGGTGGGGGTGGGGGAGCAGTACTGCCTCTGCAAGATCTTTATAGTGGTTATATTTTATTTTGCCTTGATTTTTCCTTGTTGAGAAGTTGTTGGAGTTTTTTTGCTTGTTGGTTTGTTTTTCAATTGGGGAGTGGGAAAAGATAGGGGGAATGCAATAAATATAAATTTGCTTCCAAACATCCCTCTAAACTAGGGGCAAAAATAATTTCCAGATGTCTCTGCAGGACATGGCAACTTAACAGTGCATTAGGTGTCACTTAAGACTTTTTATCACTCGCTGGAGGCTGTGCTGCATATAGCTAAGCCAAGACCATGGCAAATCAATGTGGATATTCTGGAACTGGGAACATATTTAGCCAAATAGGGATCATGTCACTCTCTAGAGTGATTAGGACTAGACTTTGAACAATTTAATGTAATGGTTTATTCCAGCTTCGGAAATGTCTATCACCTTGATTGGATTGAACTTGAAGAAAGAAGCATAGGCACATACATCTCTGGGTTCATTTCAGGGGTATGATTGTTTAACAATCAGTTCTCTTTAGAAAAGATATACACATGGTCCACTTTTAAGTTTAATCTTCATTATTACTGTATTTCCCATCACTTTCTTAAGTCTAGATAATCAACAAAATAGTAAATCAAGCCCAATTTGTAGCATTTGCTAATTCATGAGTTGCAAATGATCACACTGAAAATTTAACAGTAGGTTCTTGTGAGCTAGTTCAACCTGGCCCCAGCACATTCCTGTTCCTTATCTATAAAGTAAAGGAGTTTGACTATACAACCTTAAATATCTGCTCTAAATTTTAAGTATATTGAGTGAGTAGTTTTATACATATAATTCCAAGATTCATCTTTTAATACTATAATAGATTTGTAACCTTATCCTTGTGCAAATTCCCTCCAAAAATGTAGATTGTGATTGCTCCATGACTTGCTAGTACTGTGAACCTTATCCATGCTGCCTTGTAACCTCCACAGTAGAGGAGCTAGGTCATTCAGTGGATAGAAAACCAGACCTGGAGATGGGAAGTACATCATGGGCTCAAATCTGGCCTCAGATACTTCCTAGCTGTATGACCCTGGGCAAGTCAATTAAGACCAATTGTCTAACCCTTCTTCTGCCTTGGAACCAATATGAATATTGAATCTAAGACAGAAGGTAAGGGCTTTAAAAAATCTTCCACAGATACTCTACCTAAATCCCTGATGGCTTTCTCCCAGTTCTCTTGACAGTCAATGGATGCCAGCAGAACATATGGATCCCTCAATAGTTCTTCCTAACTTTTGGCACATGGATAGTCTACCTTTCTTAGCAGTCATACATTTTTCTTTCCCTAGTGGCAATTATGACTTATGTTGAACAGTTCCTGGTCAGTCGTGGGCTATAGCTTATTCACATTCACCATATACATCTCCATTCATTTTAGATCACTTAAAATTAATTCTTTGGAGAAATGAAGTATTGTAGGGCTTGTATCCATATAATGTCACTGGAAGAGCACTGCTTTTGTTTAAAAACTTTGGAGTCACTAGAAGGATAATTCCTGCTTGATTTTCCAAAGATCAACTAGTCTACTTTCTTGATCCTTTCTGTTAGATACTGGGCTTCATTTGCTTCTGTGCTTTGTCCAAACAAAATACACATATATGTCAGTCAGTTATCCACACATATATGTATATCTTTATATTTCTGTCTCCATACACACATATGCACATTGATGAATACTTTGGTAGATGACTATCACCACTACCTCCAGTCATCTATCCAGCTTCATATCACCTAGATACTTTTGTTTTCTTCCCATTTTTGATACCTATACTGAATACCTTTTAATGGTGATGGATCGTATTTAGGTACTCTGCAATATTCCATATACATATGTGTATATATATGTATATATATACACACATGCAAACACATTATATATACATATACATAATGAACCTGCATATAGTGGCAATTATGACTTATATTGAACAGTTCTTGGTCAGACTGCTATATGCAGGTGCAAAAGATAGAGCATTGGGTCTGGAATCAGAAGACCTGAGTTCAAATCTAACCTCAGAAACTTGTTAGCTGGATGACTATGGATCAGTCATTAACTTCTGTTTGTCTCAGTTTCCTCAACAGTAAAATGGGAATAATAACAATAACTACCTCACAGGGTTGTAGTGAGGATCAAGTGAAATAACATTTGTAAAGGACTTAACATAGTGTCTAGGACATAGTAGGTACTATATGAATTATTGTTTCCTTCATTGCTTCCTTCCTTCCTTCTTTCCTCCTCACAAAATTCTAGGGAGCTGGGTGTCAACTCACTTCCCACTCCCCTTCCAAACCATAAAAGGGACAAGAAGGGAATCTATTCAGAACACAGCTATTTCTACCTACCCACTAGTGGCTAGCTCACTTCTCTTTTAGTCCCTTCTCTTTTCATTCCCTTTCCATCAGTATTGGAGACTTGTTGCCTCACAGTCTAAATAGAGTGCTCTCCTGTTAGGATATTGGATTTGAGATGTCACAATCATCAATAGACTTACTTATGTTTAGAAGCAAAGGTCCCATATTGATGTAGAATTCTCACTCTGCAATTGAGTGAGTTTATTGAATTATTAATAAAATACAAAATAAACTAATTTAACTCACTCCCAACTCAGAGAAGATATTTCTCTCCTCTAACCATTGACATACTGGGATCTCTGCCCTAACCTAGGAAGGAAACTTCCTTGATAGTTTTCTTTTATGTAATTAGAATAATTAGAGCTTTATCCCTGGTTGCATCCTCTGACCATGATCACTACTACATCTGTAATAAATAATACAATAATTAATATTTATGTTTCTAGATTTGCCATCACATTGTATATGTCTATATAGGTATGTACACACAGACACACAGACACACACACACATATATATATATATAATACATATATATATATATAAATATATATATTCCTTTGATCCTTACAATAACCCTAAGGTAGTTGCTATTATCATTACTATTTTACAGATGGGGAAACTAAAATATCTGAAACTGAGAGAGATTAAATGACATATATACAGCCACAAAGTTAGTAAGTGTCTGAAACAGGAATTTAACTCAGATCTCCCTGATTCCATGTTCAGCATTCTATCCACTGTCAAGTCTAAGTCAACCACAGAAGTTTTATATGAGAAGAAAAAGAGATAATAAATCTAAAGCAATTAGGACATAATAAAAGAACAAATCACAATAGCTGGCTACCAGCAAGCAAGGGGGAAAGAGGATTAGAGACACAAATTTTAGTGAGATTTCCTCACAGTTATCATAAAAGGAAAGATGCCTCCCCCCAAAAATACAACCAGTGTTTCTTGTCATAAAGATGGAGGCAGACGCAAATTACCATGAGCCTCTACCCTTAGTCCACAATCGCAGAGTTTTGTCTCTGCAGCCAAGACTCTGATTCTTAGCTTTCTTCTCTCTGTGTCTGTCTTTTGGTCTCTGTTTCCCTCTCTTTCTTTTTCCTTTCCTTTTCTCTTTCCCTTTTCCAAGAAGTTAGAAATATGCAGGCAGATGATGTCAGGCACACTACCTTCTTGTTTCTCTGTCCCGGTTTGCTGCTCCTAACACTTCTTCCTTAATACTCTCCTTCCTTAAAAGCTTCTCATGGAGCTGCATAATCTCACACAGTCCAACTTTGTTTACTAGTTCCATGGACATTTTGAACTCTATTTACTAGGTTGTTTACCTAGCATTCAATTACTTGCTCACCGATGGGAATCTGATCCCGCCCAAATACCTGTTATATACAGGTATTTAGATAAACATAATCATAGCTAACATTTATACAGTGCTTTAAGGTTTGTGAAACACTTTTACAAATATTATTTCATTTAAACCTTAACCCTAAGAGGGAAATGCTATTATTATCCTCATTTTACAGAGGAGGAAACAAATTGGAGGAGGTTAAGTGATCTGCCCAGCATCACACAGGTAGTAAGTTTCTAAGGGTTTGAATTCAAGTCTTCTTGGCTCGAGGGAACATTTCATGTAGAAATGGGCATGAAAAAAAAATAAAAAATGGTAGGGACTTAAAAGAAGCAGAAGGGATTAAGAGGAAGTGGTAAGAATATACCCCCCCCCAAAAAAAAAACTATACAAGAAAGTTCTTAATATCACTGATAACTACAATGGTGTAGTTACTGATCTAGAGCCAGACATCCTGGAAAATGAAATAAAAGGGGCCTTAGGAAGCATTGCTAACAATAAGGCTAGTGGAGGTGATAGAATTCCAGCTGAGCTATTTAAAATGTTAAAAGATGATGCTGTTAAAGTGTTACATTCAATGTGCCATCAAATTAGAAAAATTCAAAAGTGGCTACTGGATTAGGAAAGATCATTTTACATCCCAGTCCTAAAGGAGAGCAATATCAAAGAATGTCCAAATTACTGGAGAATTGCATTCATTTTACATGCCAGCAAGGTTATGCTTAAAATTCTACAATCTAGGCTTTAGCAATATGTGAACCAAGAAGTACAAGAAGAGCAGACTAATTTTTGAAGAAGCAGAGGAATAAAAGACCAAATTGCCAACATTCACTGAATTATGGAGAAAGCAAGACAGTTTCAGAGAAACTTCTACTTCAGCTTCATTAATTATCCTAAAGTCTTTGACTCTGTGGATCACAACAAAATGCAGAAAGTCTTCAAAGAGATGGGAGTATCAAATCATCTTACTTCTCTGTTAAGGAACCTGTATGTAGGCTAAGAAGCAATAGTTAGAACCAAATATGGAATAAGTGATTGGTTTATTATTTGGAAAAGGAGGATGTCACGGCTCTGTATTGTTACCTTATTTATTTAACTTACATGTAGAGAACATCATGCAAAATGCCAAGGTGAAGAAATGAAAAGCCAGAATTAAGGTTGCCAGGAGAAATATCAGCAATCTCAGATACACAGAAAATGCCACCTGGATGAAATATAGATAAGAAAACTTAAGAAGCCTTTTGAAGAGTGTGAAAGAGGAAAGTTTAAGCTGGCTTGAAGCGTAACATTCTTTAAAAAACCCTAAGATTTCAGCAACTGCTCACATAATTTCCTAATAAATAGAGGAAGAAAAAAATGGAAGCATATAATTCTTGGGTTCAAAGATCACTGCAGATAGTGACTGCATCCATAAAATTTTAAAATGCTTGTTCTTTGAAAGAAAAACTATTGGAAATCTGGACAGCAATCTAAAAATCAGATACAGAGCCTTGCCAACAAAGGTCCATATAGTCAAAGCTATGGCTTTTCCAGTAACAATGTATGGCTGTGAGGGTTGAAATATAAGAAAGTTGAGTGCCACAGAATCAAAACTTTCAAATTGTAGTGCTGGAGAAGACCTTTGGGAGACCCTTATACAGCAAGGAGATCAAATCAGTCAATATTTAAAGAAATAAATTCAGACCATTCACTGGAATGTCAAATACTGAAGTTGAATCTTATCCTTTGGCCTTATAATGAGAAGAGAGGACTCATTGGAAAAGACACTGATGATGGGAAAGATTGAAGGCAAAAATAAAAAGAATATGGCAGAGGAAAAGATGGATAGATAGTGTAATCTTGGACACAGTTTGGGGGGATAGAAAATCTTGGCATGCTATATAGAATCTACAAGGTCACAATCAGTTGGGCATGACTGAATGACTGAATAACCACAAAAACAACTTCTTGGCTTCAGATCTGCCACTCTTTCCAAAGAAACACATAGCTGCCTAAACATATGCATCAACATATGTCTCTCAGGATATATCTATTTTAGTAGTTCAGAAATTACAGCATTATAGATTTTAATCTGGAAGAATACCATCTAACTCCTTCATTTGACTAATGAGAAAACTGAGGCATGGAAAGTTTAAGTGTCTTTCAAAGGTTTATAGAGCAAATAACTGAGGAAGGATTTAAAGTCAAGTCTCTGTGATCCCAAATCGAATGCCTTTTCCCTATATTGTGCTTCCTCTATTACGTCTTTAATCTCAGTGATCACAATTTCTTCATCTCTAAAATGGGAATAATGATAGCACCTACCATGTAGAGTTGATGTGAGGACCAAATAAAACAAATTACTTTTCAGATATTGAAAGTGCTATTGAATGTTCACTCCAATTATTTTTTATATTAACAAGGATCATAATTTTTCTCTACCTTGACAACCAGCTTTCATGGATTTCTATAATTAGAAGAAAAAAAAAAAAAGAGCCACCTAGTGATCACCCATTTGGTGATTAGCCTCTCTAGATTTAGTTCAGCTTAGTTTAGATGATAATCTTCTGGCATTTGAAAAACAGACATTTTCCCAGTTTATCTGACCCTACCATAGCTTGAGCTCAGGACCTATATAACATTTGAGTACCCAAAGTCACCTCCATTCTGCAATGAGGTATGGAATAGAACTTTCATGTAGAATCTCAGAAAGATACATCTTCATCACAATCCCACCAACCCTCAAAATTTTCTTCCAAAAATACAGAAAGCAAATTCTTCACTTTCTGATTTATTTGATTTCAAATGCTTTGGAGGCAGAAATTGGAACTAAATTCCTTCATCTCATTCTGCTTGATGAATGATTGGTAGTATTTTCCCTTCTGACTACTGCATTTCCTTTTCTTTGTTTACTTTCTCAGCTCTATTCTTTTCCACAGTAAATCCTTCCATAGCAACTACCTCCTTCCTTACTTTTACCTAAATTGGTTGGAAATTGTCATTTCTAGCTAGTGGGAAAGTAGATGCTAAAAGAAAAAAGTTTAAAGGGAATATTTTTCCTTTTTTTTAATTTTTTGAATGCCTTAAAATAAGATGTTTCTGAAGATCTGAAGCCTAGAGAGAGACAGACACCATAAATATTTAAAACAGGAGCATATTGTTTCAGTTAAAATTTATGGAGTGATTCACAACTCTTAGTTCAATTTTCAGAAATACACATCATAAGGCCCTGATGGAAAATGTGCCCTAAAATGACTATATTTGCTCTCTAAAAGATGAACCTTTTAGATATGCCTTCATTTCACTTACTAGAAAATTTGTGACTTAGAACCCAAACAGATCCGCCATTTTCACAACCCCAATTTGGTTGGTTTTTTAAAAATCTCTTTGATGTTTTTACAAGCTGTTCTGATGAAGACTCATCTGTCACCACCTCCACTTTCAAAGCTGAGCAACCAAGCTGAAAGAGAAAGCTATATAATCTCCCCCCTAAACTCCTATTGAGACTTTTGAGAAGTCCATTTTGCTAACCCCATTTAATCCCAGGCATTTCCAAAAAAAGCTACAGAAAAATCCAGAAGCTACTTTTGGAGTTAAGTTTGATAAATGGGTTTGCTAATTCATTTTTAAAAAAATGATATTGAATTACAATTCAGCCAAATAACTGGTTAACTTAACCAGCTATATCAGCATAATCTATATAAGATATAGGATATTTTTACTAAGTCTGAAATATATATGTATTTGAAGATTTGAAATAATGTATAATATAGTTTTTTAATCTTATAAAGTCTAAAGTTATCCAAAAGAGAGTGGCCTAACAATCTACGCAGGAAAAACTAAATGGATGAAAAACATTTATTTTCTATATTACGGTTTGAAAATTGGATAGCCATACAATTGAGTTAGTAGATCAGAACCTATGTTTGGGACAGACACTGAAGATAGAATCCAGAAATAAACAGAATGCAGGGAATGAATGTTTTATCTTTGTCAAATTTTGCAGTATTTTTAAGAATATTGGGCTTCTCTCTGATGCCAAGATCCACTTTTTGAGAGTAAGTGTTATTCCAGTGATTCCTTTTAGTTGCCAACTATGGGTTATCATGGTGTCTAAGAAATTATATATGTTCCAAACAGCAATGGAACACTACCTATTAGACACAAATAGGCTAGCCTATTTTCAACAATGGTTAACCTATACTCAAATTGTGACATATTAAGAAAATGAATGATCGTAAAAGGTGTCTAAAAATCTGGAGGATTTATGAGGGAGAAGCAATAGGGGGCAAAGAAACATAATTATTCTTGTAATCTCCATAGAATATACTAGCTCTTTCCAGAGATTATTCTAGGAATCTAAATGTAATTTGGCCTACCCTAAATTCTCATGTATCAGTAATTCTGTACCTGTGGTCCTTCAACTTCCTTAAAAAATTTTTTTTGATAACTGTCTTTCAACATAATTGGTTTCCATTATAATGTTATGTGTTTTAATTTATATATTCTTAGAAGAGGTCAATAGGCTTTCCTAGAATGTCAAAGGGATCCATCATACACACACATATACACAAAGATTAAAATGCCCTGCCTTAGAGTGACTTTGAAGTCCAAGAGGTTGTTTGAATTACTCTAGCTCCAACAACTGGCATGGATTAAAGTAGACATCTCTTCATCCTTATAGCTGCTTTGTGTCCTTCAAAGCTCCTCTACTCTTGACCTATAGCTCAAGGGCATTCCCATAATATCCAGTATTTCCTGCTGTACTTTCTCTGGCTCCAGCCTTGCTCATAAAAATGGCAGGCCATTGGGCACTCCCTGGATGAAGCCAAGATCACATAGGACTACTTATGAAAGTGGTTTTGTAATTCACTTAGGAATGTGAACAATTAGACTATACTTAATACAAATTGTGTTAAACACATTTAATGTTCTATGACACTATTTTTTGCTTTCACTTTTAATAGCAAGTTGTAAACCTGGTTCTCATACTGTTTAGCATAGTGGTTTAGTAATTTTGAAACATTTCTATATTCAAATATTGAGGCATTACTCCCTTTTTACCCATGCAAAAAGGATTATTAGCTCTTTATTCCTGATTCATATTTCAGTTTGAATATGTTGATCTCATAATGGCAAAGAATGCAGGTCAAGATAATTATTTTTCTCTCCATTGTAAACCTTATTGATATTTTGCATTTTCCCCTATTTTTCCCCTCTTTTGAAAATCTTTATTGATACTTTTTCCAGTTTCTCAATATTTTCCTCTCCCTCTCCTGAGAGCTATTCCTAGGTTAAATAATTAAATAGAAAGAAAAAAAAGAAAGCATTTAAACCAAACTAACCAATGAATGAACTGAGTCTGACATCATACACTCTTTTGTTTTGTTTTGTTTTGCCTCCTATATCTACTACTTCTGAAAAGAAAGGAGAGATTTTTTTTTCCTAGTCTTTTTTGGAGCTACACATACTTATTATAATTACATATTATCAACTTTCCATTTTCTTTTCTTGTTTTCATTATTTCAGTTTAATTTATTGTGTTAATTATGTGTATTATTTTCCTAGTTTTATCTTCCTTTTGTATAATTCTTCCCATATTTCCTTGTAATTGACATAGTTATTACTTCTTATCATGCTATATAGTATTTTATGTTTAACCATTCTTTGATCAATGCACATCTACTTTCTTTCCAGTTCTGGGCTATCATGAAGTGTTTGACTATAATTATTTGAATGTATTTTAAAATCAGTCCTTTTAAAAGAGACAGAGTGGTATGAGGAGAATATGAAAATGAAAATTAGAAGACTAGTTTCAAGTCTAGGAAACCTAGTTTCAAGATTTTGTTCTGTCAATAGCCAGTTGACTCACCTTAGATGAATTGCATTACTTTCCTGAAACTATTTTTTTTTAATTTGCAAAAATTCAAATTAATATGCATTTTATATACCTACTATGTGTTAGGGACCATGCTAAGTGCTAGAGATAGAATAAGAGACAAAAGACAGGTTTAGATTGGAGTACCCATGAAACCCTTTTCAGTTCTTACTTTCATTGATAGTGAAGTTAATTAACAGGTCTTACTTATGAACTATGAATTTTTGTGATTTAAAAAAAAGACTTGAGTTGGTACATATCATTCATTAGTGGAACTGAACATGACTGAAAGTTTAGGGACACCTGCATAAGACCTCTGATAATCCCTAGCCAAAGGAATAATCTTTGAAGCAGTAAGTGATGAGCAAGAATACCTTTATGACTTGGGAGAATGACCACAAGGTCAACCTTAATGGTATCAGATTCTTTGCTTTTTAATTACCTTGGTAATTTACCTTTGATTACCTTTCGTTTCTAGCTACGACTTCAAATTCTGGTTACACAATAAATGAAATTCTGTAGAAGGACACAAAGATCCAAATCAAATTTTCTAGAAAATGACTAAATTTTCTATATCCTTTCTAGAGCACAGGCACAGTTAATTCTCCAAGATGACACTTAAGATTTTGCCCAAGTACCTAGGGAAATAGTTTATACATTTCTTGTAGAAAGAGGTAAAGAATTTGAATGATCTAAAAGCCCTATAAACTCTGCTAAGTGTCTTCGTATTATCATAATATCCTCAGACCACTCTATAAAGATTATCCTTTTAGTACAATTACCTCTCTTTTCTCTATAATTTCAATTACCTATGGCTGTCTCAGTCACTTTTTATTATCAAAATTATTTCCAAATATATAGTGGAATATCTAAATGTCAAATCAAATACTCTCTTGCAATTCAATCTGATTTTGGAAAAATATTAAAGCATCCTCACATTTTAGCTTTCACAGTATAATTTTTTTCTGCCCACTCATGAACAAAGTGTTTGGCACATAATCAATATTAAATAAATACTTTTCATTCATTCAATAATTCAGGCTGTGATACTTAGGGTATACATAATAGTTGTCTTAATATCATATGAGAAAAGAATTTAAATTTATTTTGCTTAGCTTTGAAGGCAGAATTGGTAACAAATGAGTAGAAATTTCATGGAGGGAAATTTAAGTTTGATTTTCAGAAAATCTTCCTCATAATTAGAGACATGTACAATTATAATGGGTTTCTTTAGGCAAAAGTGTATTCCTTCCCCCTGGAGGTCTTCCAACAAAGGCAAAATGACCACTTTGGGGGTATATTTTAGAGGAAGACATTTTCAGGCACGAGTTTGAAGAGTTAGCCTTTGAAGTCTCTTCCAATTCTGAGATTTCATGATTCTTTGACCTTGAACAAGTCATATAATATGTATTGGTTTTAGTTTACTAATCTTTCTGTGAAATTAAGAGCTTAGGTTAGATGAGGAGTCAGCAAATTATGGTGTAGGAGCTAGCCTGCTCCCTGCTTTTTAGTCTAGAGGGTGAGAATGTTTTTAAACTTTTAAATACAGTAAAACTTTCTTTAAAAAATAAAAACCAGTCTTATCTTTCTAGTCATATAAAAGCAGGATATGGGCTGAATTTGGCCAGCAGACTGCAGTTTACTAACCCAGAAGCCAGAGCTATGGGATTTTGGAGCATTTGTAGACCAGTGATAATTGGT
Organism: Monodelphis domestica; assembly: GCF_027887165.1. Taxonomy (NCBI): domain Eukaryota; kingdom Metazoa; phylum Chordata; class Mammalia; order Didelphimorphia; family Didelphidae; genus Monodelphis; species Monodelphis domestica. Next base: position 622,859,241 of record NC_077227.1, read on the forward strand.
TCTGAAGCAGTGGATTCTAAGGATGTGGTGAAGGGAGGCTTCTTTATTGGCTAGGGCCAGAACACAGGTAAATTCAGATGTAACTAGCCAATCTTGGTCTGTTCCTTGGGTCCTGTCTACATGCTGGTGAGAGACAATGGTGTAAGGAGTGAGGTCTCCCACCTCTCCATCTGAAGCCAGCATGTGGCTTGGAATATGAGCCTCTCTGATCGTTGCCTCTTTGTGTTTATACTTCCTGCTTTTAGGTGAAGAAGATTAGTTACAGCTGCAACCCGATAAGCTTTGAAAAATCAGGAGATTGAATAGTCAGGAGATCTGGATTTAGAGTACTTGCCAGTTTTTGTAGTCAGTCAGTCTACATCAGCTTTGAGATTCAGCACAGTAGTATTTGAGAGAAGAAATAATTCATTGACCATTCTGCATTTGGACATGAATATGGTGACAACAAAGCTATGTAGAAAAAATGGTATTGTTTAAGTCTATTCTTCCCAGGGACCAAAGTAGTAGAGAGAAACATTGGTTATTCCTCCTCTCACCAACTAAGGGCTGAGAGGCAATGCTGGTAATTTACTTTTGCTATATTTTCAAGGTAAATATCCCTTTGTAAAAAAAAAAAAAACAATTTATTGAAGCATTTAAGGAAACACTATAAAATGGGGGCTTGAGCCAGTAGGATTAAAAAAAAAAAAGTTTAATATCCTATAGGAGCACCCGTTTACCATTAAGAGGAAGAGATAGTTAGCCATACTCTGGAAGAATGAGACCAGAAGAGCACTATGCTAATATTTCTTCTAAGTCTGAAATTGCATTATTTTATGTCATAAAATAATTTACATCCTATTTTAATGTGTGTTGGGTAAAAAAAAATGGCCCCCTGTGAGGATATTGACATTCAAACAAAATGAATTCATTGGTCTACACTGTACTTTAAAAGGATATTTATATTTCTAAAAGAAATTCTTGGTATTAGATATTCAAAAACCTTGTTTTTTTCCACAACAAAATTCTAGACAAATAGACTTCCTTCTATTATATTCTTTCTTCTTTTTTCCCCCAAAACCTTACCTTCTGCTTAGAATCAATACAAAATATTGGTTCCAAGGCAGCAGAACAGTAAGGACTAAGCAATTGGGGCTAAGTGACTGAGGTGTAGGACCTAGCTTTTTATCTACTGAGTCACCTAGCTGCCAACTTCTACTATATTCTTATAGACTTCAGTTCTTACTCTGAAGGATTGCTTCTAAGAAGCAGACAACTTAATTCCTAGACCTTCATAAAAATGCCAGCACATGTCCATATGTTGATAGGACAATGATGTCAGGTCAGAACAAGTTTCTAGAGCCTTTGTTGTTCAGTCATTTCAGTTGATGCCATTTGGGACTTCTTGGCAGAGATACTGGAGTGATTTGCAATTTCCTTCTCTGATTCTTTGTACAGATGAGGAAACAGAGGCAAACAGGGGGAAATGACTTGTCTAGAGTCACTCAGCTAGTAAGTGTCTGAGGCCAAATTTGAATTCACAAAGATGAATCTTTCTGACTCCAGTCTTGATACTCTACTGCACTGGCTAGCTGTACTCTGGCGCCTACCCATGAAATGTGTTATAGGACTTAGAGATGAAAGGCACAAGAGAACCCCTAGTTCTACCCTCTATTGTATGGATGAAACTGAGCCTTCTGAAAGAAGTTAAATGACTTGCCCAAATTGCAAAGCCAAGATCTCATCTAGATCTTCTGTGTCTATGTCTGGTGTTGGCCAAAAGATGAGATTCAAGATTCCTTTAAACCTTTTTTGGAACACTTTGCTCTTCTGGAATGAACATGCTTTGATTGGAACTAGTGAAGGTCCATAATATATGGTCATATTTGTTGTCCCCTAAAAAATAAATTCAGTGGCCTTTTCTTGTCTACAGAACTCTGAGCAGGATATGGCCATATCTGAAGGCTTACTACTCTGAGTCATCACATCCCATTGATTCTCTTTTCCTTCTTTCCAAACTGAAGTCATAAATAATATTTAAGGGAAACAATGCAAACCACTTTACTGTTTCCTCCTGATAATAGCAGAGATATTGAGCCTAAGTGCTATTGTGGGTAAAGAATCTGAAGATTAAGTGCTCAGGAATTTACTCAGCTACATAAACCATCTTGACGGGTGGGCTGCTGTAGGCTTCAGGGCTACACTTAAAAGCAAAGGACAACATGGGGAAGCAACAATGATTCCAAGGAGATTTATGAGAGTTTATATTTAAATGAGATAATTGAACATGTCAAAATGAGAGAAAATAAATTGACTGTAACTCCAAAGGGATTCTGTTTCCATCAATGAATGATCATACTGGGCTCCTTAGAACATATCCATCAAATATATTACTATATCCACTTGTGTCAAGGGTATTTATTTATTTTTTTGTTCTAGACCTGTAACTTCATTAGTGCAGGGAACTCCTCTGTTATAAACTCCCTCCACTGATGTACATTCACAATTTCTGTGTATTATATAGTCTTAGCAATTTGCTTGGGGCATTGAGAGAATGGTCATGCCATATATGGTTACATAGTTAACATTATTATCGTTATAATGATAATAACACAGATACAGTGCTTTACAAAAATAGTTACCTAGGATCATAATAACCTTAGGAGGTAGGTGCTATTATTCTTTATTTTATAGTGGAAGAATCAGAGACATAGGAGAAGCTAATACATGTTTGAGGTCAGATTTGAACTTGGGTCTTCCTGACCAGAAGTTCATAATTTTATCCACTGTACCACCTAAACTGCTATTAGAGGCAGCACTTGAACCCAGGTCTTCCTGATTCCAAGGTTAGCTCTCTATCTATGTCACCTCACTATCTCTATAGTCCTATTTATATGAAATATATATGTGTAACTTTAAAAATCAACCTTAACAAGAAGTAACATAATCTTCCTCATAACTGTTTCTGGGTTTTGGTGGTGAGTGCCTTTGAAAGACTAAATTATGATCGTTTCCATACTACACACAATTTTAGTCTAAATAGGGACTGCTGCCATTGGCCATATATCCCTTTGAACAAAGCTGGCAGCTCAGCAGGTTACCTCGCATGCACATTTTAATAACTCCCAGTTAGTGTGACATTTTTTAAAAAGAATTTTGGATTCAGCTCATTATAAGACAGGCCTTTGAAACATTCAATATTCTTATTCCTAATTTTATTTCTCCTTCCCCTCAAATATTTAACATGGAAGCCTCACAAATAATGATGAGGACCATTAAGTGGCAACGTTAAAACAGCCTTTGGAAACGTTTGATGGGGACTCCAGTTTCAGTAGAGGATTCTCAGTGAGAGCAGGGAGGAAAGTAGAATACAGTGTTCTTGGAGAAGTCCAGAATCTCATTCTCACTTCTGGCCCAACTTGCAATTTTCCCTCTGGGGAAATGAGGGTGGGTGGGAAGAACTACTGCTAAGTCACCTCCCAGGACCAGGGAGCATAAAAGGGTCCTAGAGTGCCCAGAGCAAAGTCCAGAAGGTATAAAAATGTGAAAGCCAAAGACTGGGCCACGTTGCCTTTGGAAAAGCCTTTCTTTGCCAAGATCTCCTTTCTAAATAGGCTCCAATATCAGCAATTCATAGCAATTTGTCCGTGTACTACTCATTACAGAAGTTTTCTCCTTTTAAATTGTGCAATGAAAGGTTTATTCTCTCAGCAGGAGATTTCAGAAGTGACAGTACCTAGAGGATGGGGAAAAGGTCCATTCCTAGAGCTCTTGAAATCACACTGGATGGACTCTCTGCCCCTCTCCTGCCTGTGCATAAAGGCTTTCCTTGAGAGAAAGGAGTGAAGAAAGTCCAAATTCTCACAGTCATGCCAAAGGTCTTCCAAAATCCTTCCTCAGAATACAAGTTATTCCTTTATTTCTTGTGACCCCCCCTTCCCTTCCCCACGCCCATTTGTATGCAGTGAACATCCTTCAAAGTTAGCTCTCCTGTTCAACATAGAAGCTGATGGCTGATATATCTAATCTCAGCGTCTCAGCCAAGGAAATATATGAATTTCATTTCCTGTCTCCCAATAAACAAACTCTAAGTTAAAGGGGGGGAAAATCTGAATTTTTTTTTCTCCCTTCAAATTTGTATCCAAGATGAGTTAGTTATTAGGGTTTATAATCCTTCTGGCTAAATTTATGAGCTCTTTGGAATAAATATCTTTTATATCCTCACCATGCAGGAATAAGGCATCAAAGCCAAATCTAGGATCAAGAAAAGTCAGTTATTAAATATGAAGAAACATGACAGTATTTCAAAATCAACCCAAGTTGGCATGAACTGATCTAGTAATAAATGATACTTTAACTGTGAACAGATTCTCTCTCAGTGCCAATTACCTCTTACCAGAATCATTGAATCACAGTATTTCAAAAGTGGAAGGAACCTGAGTCCATATAATTCAATCTTTACCTGAACAAGAGCAAGTATTGGAGTCATATGTACAGAGATATATAGAAACCTTTTAGTGCTGGATCTGGAGTGAGGAAGACTTGAGATCAAATATAGCTTTAGGCATTTCCTAGCTATGTGATCAAAGGCAAGTAATTTAACATTTGTCTGCCTCAGTTTCCCCAACTATAAAATAAGAATAATAATAGTTCCTATTTTTAAGGGCTGTTGTGAGGATAAAATGAATTAACAAAGTGCTTTGCAAACCTTAAGGGATTATGTAAGTGTTATTATTAATATTGATCAATTAATATTAATATTGAGTCAGCAAGGTGGTAGTGGTTAGATTGTTGACTTAGAGGCAGAAAGACTCATCTTCCTGAATTCAAATCTGACTCAGTCACTACTTTTGTGACTCTGGGTAAATCATTCAATCCCTTTTGCCTCAGTTTCCTCATCTATAAAATGAACTATGGAAGGAAATGGCAAACCACCTCAGTATTTCTGTGAAGGAAACCCCAAATGGAGCCATGAAGAATCAGACACAACTCGGCAAAAGCCAAAAGTGACTATTGTTATTACAATATATATATGTATATATGTAACATATATGTATGTAAAGGTATGCTATATATACATACATGTGTATATATGTATATATAGTATACCTTGTTTGAACATGCCAGAGAAAGAAGAAAATATTATCAATACTTTTCATTAACTCTACAAGCAGTTCTATCTTTGGTGACTTTTGTTATTTTCCTTGGAAGAAACAGCCAAAGAAAAATACTCCAGGCTGAAATGAAAATGTCTTCTTCAAAATGATGTGGGGATTTTCTTTCATCATTAGATATCATTGTTATTATAGCTTATATTAGCTAAACTATGTAGAAACATCTCATATATGGAACAATCAGCATACAGTACCAAAGAAACTCAAGATCATATCTAGGTCTGTGTATCAAAGCTTAATTTGTACTCTAAGTCCCCAAAAGAAACTTCAGTTCTAAAATGATGATTATCAAATTTTTACAGACTCTAATATCCTTCGGTATTTCCCTCAATTCCCCTAATAGTCATTATTCAGATTCACTCAACCTATTTCTTCTCCGGTCTAGTGCAAGGTTATATCACAGTATCATGATTCTATAATGAAAGGGACCTCAGAGGTCATCTAAGTCCAACTTTCCATTTGAAAAAAGATTCAGGGATCATTATTGATTACTTGCCCAAGGAAATAACTGTCAAAAATCTTTTTTTTTTTTAATCTAGATTTTTTTAACTTTGTTCTTCTATGGGGAACTGAAAAGTATTCAGGAACGGGACAACATTTCAATGTAAAATATTCATAGGAATTAGGTAGAGAAGAAAGAAATAGAGTATTCTAGCTAGAGGAAATAGTGAGCAAAAGTGCAGAAGTGGCAGCCATTAGGTATGTTCAGGTATTGCAAGTGGTCCCATTTGCCTGGAGTCTAGCGTATTTAAAGAAAAAGAAAGGGAGATAAGACTGGGAAGATAGGTTCAGCTAAATTAAGATCTCCTTGAATGTTATACTTATGAATCTGGACATCATTTTGCAAGTAATTGAGAGCCACTAATGGCTTTTGAGCAAAGGGGCAACATAATTAGGCTTCAAGAAAACACCTGATGATGATATAAAACAATTATTTAAGTGAGTAGGGATTAGGCAGGGAGATCAGTTAGTAATTAGATATGCCTGTCCTATGATGAAGCAAAAGAGGGTCTAAACCAGTGTGGTGATTAAAGGAACTGGAAAGAGAAATATTCTTACCAAAGAAGGCTTCACAGTTAATTAAGTATGAGGGGCAAAGGAGAAAGGTGATTCTTTGGAATCTGGATGTTGTGCTCACAACAGTGATAAAAATAGGGAAGTCAATCAGTTTGGAGGGGGGCAGGAGATAATGAGCTAAGTTTTGGACCTCTTGTGGTCTTGGCAGAACATCCAAGTAGAACATCCAGGAAACATTTGAAGATGTGGTCTAGATCTGAGAAGAGAAGGAAGGGCTGGCAATACTGATTTGAAAGTTATCTTCATGGAGATAATAGTCAAAACTTTCAGACTGGATAAGATTAATGAAGGAAAAAGAAAAGAAGGCCAAGAACAGAATCCTTTTCTGTCCTGTCTGATTTTTATCCATTATTCAACAAATATCCATCAAGTACATACTATGTATAAGGCACAGTGAGTTATTTCCTTGATATTCTTGGCTGATTTTCTCATTTTTGTTTTAAACTTAAAAGTTATTTTATTTTGATGCATAAGCTCTATTCTATGCAAGTCCCTCATGAGTAATAAAGCATTAAAAACCAATACTTAAAGGGGTAGTAAAAGCAGGCTCTGATGTGTTATTTTCTCCCTTCCATTTAGATGCTTGTATGTTATTCCAATTATATGTACTACTATCTATTGACTGTTAGCCCTTTTTTAACATTTCCCTTTTAGAGATAAATAAATTGGTAATAGTAAATGGTTCAGCATCACAATAATTATGCAAAGAATCAGAATTAGAATACTTAGTTCCTTCATTTTCAGTGTTTTTTGTTAGCACAATGCCACACAAAGATAGGAGCTTTCAAGATGATATTTGATGCCATTCTGACTAGATATAGTGTGTACAGTATCATACCAGGCTTTGGAGGCAATATGAAAATAGGGCATGGACATAACTGCTAACATCAAGTGCAAAAATCTTACTAAGACTTGACTTTCATATATGAAATCCCAAGAAAATACAAAATAGAACATGAAAAATTATGAAGTTTATAATGTAAATTATATAGCAATTGAAAAGAAGGAATATGTATGTATGTATTGTGTATTTTTGCATATATGTAATTTAATTTTACAAACATTTATAATCTAACCCCCCACTACCCTTTCTTATTGAAACAGAAAAAAGAAAGAAAATTAAAAAAAATCTCATCACAGACATGTATATTCCAGAAATATAAATTGCCACATTGATAATGTCTCTATCTGCATTTATAGTCTATTAATTCTTTGACAAGAGGTGAATAACATGTTTTATCTCATTTCTCTGAACACATAATTTATTGTTCCACTGATCAGAGTTCTAAAATTGCTTTTCCCTACAATGTTGTCATTATAATATAATTGTTTTCCTAGTTCTGTTCACTTTGCTTCAGTTCATACATGTCTTCCTATTTTCCTCTGAAAATATTTGCATTTTTTCTTATGGCAAAAGATTATTCTTTTATAATCATAGTTATTTTAGATATTCCCTAATAGGAAGACAGTTCCTTAGTTTCACACTTTTAGCTACTATGGAAAGAGCTGCTCTAGATATTTTTATACATATAAGTCCATTGTTTCTTTCTTTAATCTTTTTAGTATATAGATATGATAGTGATATAGCTGGATAAAAGAATATACACTATTTAATGACTTTGGGGCATGATTTCAAATTGCTTTCCAGAATAACTAGATCAATTCAGAGCTCATATCTACCATACATTTGTGTGCCTATTTCTCCATAGTCCCTCTAAATTTGTCATTTTTCTCTTTGATCATCCTTGTTGTCTAATAAAGGTGAAGTGAGATATCAGTTACTTTTTTTTCCTTTTGCTTTAGTATTTTATAACATTTTATATGGCTATTAGCCTGAATTTCTTCTTTTTAAAACCATCTAATCATATATTTTGACCATTTATTTGTTGTGGAAGCCTTTTAGGTTTAAATTTTGAGTTAGTTCCATATATACATATATATAGTTCCATATATGTAAATATACATATAGGATATAAAACTTCCTGGAAAAATTTCTTCAAAGACTTTTCATTTTGCTTGCTTCTTTTATAATTTAATTACATTAAATTTATTTATGCAAAAACTTTTTAAATTTTACATAATCCAAATATTGATTTTCTCTCTTATGATCTTTATCTTTTAACTATGAACTCTTCTTTCCATAGCTGTGAAAGGCAATTTCTTCCTTACTCTAGCCAATTTTCTTTAAACTGTTGGTATGTGCCGTCTCTCAGGCATTCAGAATTTCAAGTGGATTTATGATCTTATTAATAATGTTGGTTATTTCCTTCAACAATGCAGATCAAATTCCATTCATTTCTACACATCCAGTGTCATTCTTGTCCGTTTCCTTCAATGATTTCACCAATGGAGGAAGCTAGTCCAAAGTGCCAGGTATCTTCCTTGCTCTTTCTTGACATCAAGAGGTTTGAAGGGGAGCATATAGGCTTTCCATATATAAGCCATTATTCTTGCTATGTGATAAGACCATCTTCATTTTTTTTTTACCCAGATATTCCTTGGATGGCATTCATTAAACTATTTCTCCTTGTGTGTGAAGAATCCTGTTTATATCTAACATGCATTTCTCCATTTTTCTTTGGCTGATCCCAATTGGTTGATACCATTTCTTTTAGAACCAAGATTCAGGATCATGTAGTATATACTGTCCTGGAAGAACACTAGTATTACAAAGATGGCATTTTGTTTCATAGAGAAGCCTTGGATCATTAAAATGACTACAGCTTCTGAAAGACAATCCAGTTCTATTTCCTCCTGCTGTTTAACCTCCAAGACAAATTCATTGTCCTTCTGAATTATTTGTTCAAAATATATAGTAAGGAAATGAGCTCCATAAGTTGCCATTTAAATGCATATTGCAGACTTGACAAGAGACAACCAACAAGGTATCCCATCATCAGGTGCCAAAGTTATATAGGATTTTTTGAAGGCTATAACAACAGAAACAGTGTTGCTTGACAGACTTCTGACTGTTAGAAATAAATGAGATATGTTCACCACTATCATTAAGGGGATTAAGCTCGAAATACATATTAGGAAGGTAGTTTCTATAAATGTTGCAGAGCCTCTTACATGAGAGCTATACTCTCAAAGCAGGGTCCACACACACACACACACCCAACCCCATCAAGAAGGACAAATAAATCCTAACATTTGACCTCTTTATGAAACTTGGAGGAGCTGGTGATGGGCACATAGTAGCTCCTATGAATATTTCCTCTGTTTTCCCCCTCTAGGCTCAGGTTTCCTTAATCTGCAGAGAACTCAAAAGTCCCATTACAAGTCTTAGACTCCTGAGGCTGGGCAAAGACACTCTCATAAAGAGCTAAATATTTTTGCCCCAAGACTAATCTGGTCCTTCACTGACATCCAGCAACTAATTCATAGCAGAGTGTTTCAGGACTTCACAAAATATAGTATCTTGCCAAAGTCCTAATACTTCCTCTCACCTCTAATCTAATTTAGTGTAGGACATGAGATGGAGGAGTATAAGCCAAAGGGATATAGTTATATGTGGGAGGAATATGTAGTACATAGTAAGATTAATGGATTTAGTCAGAGCCCCTGGATATTAATGCAGGATCTTCTACTTAACATATCATTCCTCCCGAACTCAATTTCCTCATTTGTAAAATGAAAATGTTAGAGTAGATAGCCTCTAAAACTCCCTTCTTGCTCTAAATCAGTGATCCTCAGGAAACTATACTGAGTCTCATCTTGACATCTCCTATTAAACTAAATGAAGAGAACTCTAAGGACCCCTACTTACTAAGTGGCAAACTAGAGGAATCCAAGAAATAAGCTCTCAGAAACTGTGAAGGAAGTAAAGGGTAGAGGCCAGACTAAATATTTACATTGAGGCCATCTCAATCTTCTTCTCTAATAGTTAATAAAACATAATCATAGCTTAGGGACCACAGATCATAGTCTTAGATTATTTTATGGAAGAATTAAAAACCACAGATATTAGGGATGTTGGAGAAAAGAAAAAAAATCCACCCATATTTCTTTTTTCCATACTTGCATTGAATCTGTTACATAGGTTATCATTGCTATTTCTAATCCCTCTCTCATCTTTTACCATAATAACACCAATTCATAATCACATGAATTCATCTGGACTAAGAACAATGATACTTAAAGCTGGAGATATTTGGAAGGAGAGAGTGGGTGGGATTTGTGAGATGAGTGGAAGTAGAGGATATTCTCAGGAAGTGACTTAATAGTGTTCAGTGCTAAGGAAGTGAGAATTGACCATATTGGGAAAATGGAAACAGGAAGTTCTTTTATGAGACCTTTGGAAAATGAATCGAGATTTGAAGGAAAAGTGTTATATTGTCTTACAACAATAGGGGTAGAGGAATTGGGGAGGTAAATATATATATGTCAATAGCATGAACTTTTTAAATCTTTTTTCAAGTCTATTACCTTGTCTGGATTTTTATTTGGCTGTTCCTATAATCCTAATGTGACTTCTCCTATATTTTTAAAGCTAGTGAAGTGCCTGAAAAATCCTCCAGCCTACAGTTGGTCAAAAATTCAATAAAGCATGTAAATTTCAATCCTGAGAAAGGTGTCGTCAACAGAAAGGCTCAGAAACATGCACAGAAAGACTCTATGGGCTGATTAGAGATTTTATAACCCAAAGTTTGACCCTTTTTTCCCTTCTTTTGAACAAGTATGAGGCATTCCAGAGCATAGAGGGTAGCCCAAGGTTCACACATATATTTATTTAGTTAGCAGGAGCATACCTCTTTTTATAGCTCTAAGTTTTTAACTTTCTTGTTAGTAATGTTAACAAGGTTTAAAGTGTATAAAGTGAGCTGTGGCATGTAAAAAATTTTGGCCTAACTTGGTTCCCTCCCCCTGACTTTTTAAAAAATACATATGTTCATTGAAAAACTCCTACTGACAGACAGAATGCATTTCTATGTCTGGGTGAGTTTATAGATAGTGTTCCCACCTCCAGGCCACGAGGTCACAAATTTGTTTCTGATTCTATTAAAAAAACACTCAACAATGGTAAGTTTGTGTGTGTTTTTATGAGAGGGGACTGTTTTATGTGATCTAAGATGTTAAAGATACTCCAAGGAACCTTGCCTGAATGCTGTTCTTTGCACCCACAGGGCCTGACGCTCTGTTTGCAGCAGATTTGAGGAGCCTCATTGGATCATAAGCTCAAGTCAACCATCATAAATCTCAGGGCCTGTGTCTACATGAGGCCAAAAAGCACTTTATTTTTGGAGTACTTATTAAGCTGCTTAGAAGTCATTTCAACCTGCTATTCCAGCTTCGTTTAACTGGTGATCAAACAGGGCAGTTTTTTTTTTGTTTGTTTGTTTGTTTTTTGGTGGGAGGGAAGAGGAGAGGAGAGGAGATAATGCTCTAATCTTGAATAGATTTTTAAAAGTGCAGAAGACTTGCTGGCCATTGTAGAAATAGAACTGGGGGAATGGTGGGTAATTTTTACTAATGTCAAATGGGCAGTTTTCTGTGGAAACCTACAAAAGGGAAACAAAAACAGGCCTGAATGAAAATAGATAAACTAAAACTTTCCTAGGAATACAAGAAAAGGAATTCACTTCATTTAAAAAAATATTTTGAATTTTTGACAGATATCAAGAGAGGATAGTAACAGCCCAATTCATTTGTGAAAGGAGGCTAAGTGGCACAATAGATGGGACTTGGAGTTAAGACTCTTGAGTTTGAATGTTTTTCCAGTCAGTTAATAAACTTTGTGTCCTTAAACAAGATCCTTAACTTCTTTCCACCTCACTCACCTAACCTATAAAATAAGGAGATTGGACTAAGAGATCTTTACATTCCATTAAAAAAAAATCTAGGATTTTGTTCAGCAATTATTCAATTTTCAAAAGGAATTGATGACTTAAAAAAAAAAAGCAAGTCTATATCAATATAGCTACTGTTAACTATTCCCACTGTGGGTACCACAATCTTTATAGGCACTCATGTTCACTACCTGGAAGTCATCCTCAATCTAACCCTTTCCTCAATTCCTTATATTCGATCCATAGCAAAGACACATCTATTCTGCCTCCACTAACTTCTTGTGTTAGAACCTTTCTCTCAACTCACACTGTCACTATCTTAGTTCAAGACCTCTCAACTGTACTAGGTAAATATCTTCTAATTATTATATTAGCTATCATTCTCTCTTCTCTGGATCATCTTCCAGCATCCATTCCTAAAAGCACAAGGCTAACTGTATTGTTTCCCTAATCATAAAGCTCTATGAGCTTCATTGGACTTATAGGATCGATTACTAACTACCCTGTTTGTCCTTTGAAGTCTTTTGTAGAGTGGCTTCTGCTTGTGATTAAAGACACATTATTCTCCATACAGTCTACATTCTACTCACATATGTCTAATTGGTCTTCCCTGTATATAACATCACATCTTCCATCTTCATGTCTTTACTTCGGCTGTCTCACCTCCCTGGAATGCACTCCTTTTCAGCTCTGTTTTTTGAACTCTCAAGCTTCCCACAAATCTCATTCCCAATTCCTCCTTTAATTCTACCTTTTATGATTTTCCCAATTCCTCTTTCAAATTTACTCTGTCTTTGTTCTATATTAAATTTTCTGTATACAGCTCTCCCTTCACCTCCAACAGAAATTCCATTCCAAATAATTTCAAATTGTATCAACTATTGAAAATTTTACTAAGAAATAAGGGACTCTACGAATACAATAAAATACTCTTTAAAAAGTTAAAAACAAATATATAATTGGATTTTTTATCTTTCTTGTGATTCTGTTGGTAATACATAGAAATTATGATTTGTTTGGGTTCATTTTTATACACTGTACTTTGTTCATTATTAATTTTTCTAATTAATTTTTTAAATTTGATTTTATTTATTAAGAAAATTCTTCCATGATTACATGATTCTTGTTCTTTCCCTTTCCTCCTCCCAACCCCCTCCCATAGCCATGTGCTATTCCACTGGGTTTCACATGTGTCATTGATCAAGACCTATTTTTATATTATTGATATTTTCACTAGGATGATTGTTTAGAATCTACATCCCCAATCATATCTGCATTGAACCATGTGATCAAGCAGTTGTCTTCTTCTGTGTTTAGGCTCTCACAGTTCTTTCTCTGAATTTCTAATTATTTTTTGGTCATGACTACATAATAAAAATGATTACTACTTACATTAATTTACTTAATCATTTCATCAAAGTAAATAAAGGGAAAAAATGAGAAAGAATAAAGCCTGGCAATATCAGATTTCAAACTTTATAACCAAAGGCAAGAGAACTAAGAAAAGACAATATATGGGGTAGACTCTATGATGAATTTTTTTTTGGAGGACATTTAAAAGAGTAATACAAAATGAATAGTATGAATAGGAAGTCATGTGCATATGTAGAGGGAATATCTACATAGATAAAATTTACAGATCCATCTGTGATTTTTAAATATTAAATACCCAAGAAAAGGTGGGCTAACCTCAAATAGATTGATTTTTTTTCATTTTCAACACATTGACTTGCTGTGAATATGGTAACACTGAGCAATTGGAAGTTTTTCAAACTATGGATAGCTGCTTCTTTGTATTCTCTGGATTTTCCTGATACTGTTCTTTTGTACTTTTTCTTATACCTATTTTAACTATTCATCAGTTTCCTTTGCTGGATTTTTATCCAGGTCATGCCCGTTAACCATGGGTGTTCCCTAAGATTTTGTCTTGAGTCCTCTTCCCCCTCCCTCCGTACTAGTTTTATGAGCTCATCTGATCCCATAGATTCAATTATCATCTCATTGCAGATGATTCTCTAATCTCTTTATCCAACCCTAATCTCTCTACTGGCATGCAATCTCACATATTCAACTGCCTTTTATACATGTAGAACTGAATGTCCCAAAGGCATCTTAAACTCAATATGCCTTTTTGATCATAGGAAAGTCACATATTTTTAAAAAATTTATTTATTTTATAGAATTTACAACAGATATCTCAGCCCATAACTCCATTCCTTACACCATAGAAGACATTACCCAACAAAAATAATATGTATATGTGGATTGGATTTTTTGTTTCTAATTTTCAGGTCATTTTCTGGAGGTAAACATTCCCAACAAGCTATTCTTCAAATATTAATTCTTTAGCTCTATATAATATCTTACTTGTTCTACTTATTTCATTCTTCATTATTTCATGTGTTTCTTTCTAAGGTTTTTTTTTTTAATTAACTTGCTCAGCATTTCTTATGGTGCAGTAGTATCCATCATATACTTCAATTTTTCCAGCCATTCTCCACTTGATAGATATCCCCTCTATTTCTAAGTCTTTGCCACATCAAAGAGAAATGATATAAATATCTTGAAATGTATAGGTTCTTTTCCTTTTTTCCATGAAATCCTTGGGAAACAGACCTAGCAATTCAATTGTTGGGTCTAAGGCTATGAACATTTTATAACTTTTTGGACATAATTCCAAATTGTTCTCCAAGATGATTGGTCACCAATAGGGCATTAGTGTTCCCATTTCTGCACATCCCCACCCCAACATTTGTCATCCTGACTTTTTATCATTTTAGCCCATCTAATTGATGTGAGATATCTCAGAACTGTTTTGATTTGCATTTTTTTACTCAGTAGTGATTATTTTTTCATATATGACTGATTTCTTTCTTCAGAAATTGATTGTTTCCCTTAATTTTTAGTTGAATAGGATTTTCCATATACACCATATTGTCATCTACAAAAAAGAGATAATTTATAATCCTTTTGCCCATTTTGATTCCTTCAATTTCTTTTCTTCCCTTATTACTACTGGTAGGATGTCTAGTACAATATTAAATAATATTGGTGATAATCAGCATCTTTTTTTTTTTCACTCTCATCTTTTTGGGAAAGCTTCTAACTTATTTCCATTACAAATAACATTTGCTGATGGTTTTAGATGGATGAATCTCATCATTTTAAGGAAATATACATTCATACCTATTTTTCCATTGGTTTAAAAAGGAATGAATGTTGTATTTTGTCAAAGATATTTTCTACATTTATTGACAGAATCATATGATCTTTTTATTAATATAATCAATTATGTTGATAGTTTCCCTTATATTAAGTCATCCTTCATTCCTGATATAAAACCTGTTTGGAAGGTACCAAACACATGTTCTTTTTGATATACTATTATAGTCTTCTAGCTAATGTTTTAATTAGGATTTTTTGCATCCATGTTCATTAATGAAATTGATCTATAAGTTCCCTCCTCTGTCTTTGTTCTGCCTGGTTTATGTATTGGCATCATATTTGTTTCAAAAAAGAAGTTTGGTAAAATTCCTTCTTAACCTATTATTTCAAATAATTTATTTAATATGAGAATTAGTTGATCTTGGAATGTTTGGTAGAATTCACTTGTAAATCCATCTATCTGGTCCTGTTATTTTCTTTTAGGGCATCCATTTATTACTTGTTCAATTACTTTTTTCTAAAATGGGTTTATTTACATATTCTATAACTTTCTTTGATAGTCCAGAAATTTCATATTTTTTATAGGTATTCTTTCATTTCATTTACATTGTTAAATTTTTGGCATATAATTTTTTTTTAATTTTAAACATTATTTTATTTGATCATTTCCAAACATTATTCACTGGAAACAAAGATCATTTTCTTTTCCTCCTCCCTCCCAACACCTTTCCCTCTCCCATAGCTGACGCACAATTCCACTGGTTATCACATGTGTTCTTGACTCGAACCCATTTCCCTGTTGTTGGTATTTGCATTAGAGTGTTCATTTAGAGTCTCTCCTCAGTCATATCCCCTCAACCCTTGTAGTGAAGCAGTTGCTTTTCATCAGTGTTTTTTACTCCCACAGTTTATCCTCTGCTTGTGGATAGTATTTTTAGATCCCTGCAGATTGTTCAGGGACATTGCATTGACCCTAATGGAGAAGTCCATTACCTTTGATTGTACCACAGTGTATCAGTCTCTGTGTACAATGTTTTCCTGGTTCTGCTACTTTTGCTCTGCATCACTTCCTGGAGGTTGTTCCAGTCTCCATGGAATTCCTCTACTTTATTATTCCTTTTAGCACAATAGTATTCCATCACCAACATATACCACAATTTGTTCAGCCATTCCCCAATTGATGGGCATCCTCTCGTTTTCCAATTTTTGGCCACCACAAAGAGTGCAGATATGAATATTCTTGTACAAGTCTTTTTACTTATTATCTCTTTGGGGTATAAACCCAGCAGGGCTATAGCTGGATCAAAAGGCAGACAGTCTTTTATCACCCTTTGGGCATAGTTCCAAATTGCCCTCCAGAACGGCTGGATCAATTCACAACTCCACCAGAGATGAATTAGTGTCCCCACTTTGCCACATCCCCTCCAGCATTCATTACTTTCCATAGCTGTCATGTTGGTCAATCTGCTAGGTGTGAGGTGATACCTCAGAGTTGTTTTGATTTGCATCTCTCTGATTATAAGAGATGTAGAGCACTTTTTCATGTGCTTATTAATAGTTTTGATTTCTTTGGCTGAGAACTGCCTGTTCATGTCCCTTGCCCATTTATCAATTGGAGAATGGCTTGATTTTTTTGTACAATTGATTTAGTTCTTTGTAAATTTGAGTAATTAAACCTTTGTCAGAGGTTTTTATGAAGATTGTTTCCCAATTTGTTGCTACCCTTCTGATTTTGGTTACATTGGTTTTGTTTGTACAAAAACTTTTTAATTTGATGTAATCCAGATTATTTATTTTGCATTTTGTAACTCTTTCTAAGTCTTGCTTGGTTTTGAAGTCTTTCCCTTCCCAAAGGTCTGACATGTATGCTATTCTGTTTTTTTATTCTAATACTATTCTAATTTTCTTATAGTTTCCTTCTTTATGTTCAAGTCATTCACCCATTTTGAATTTATCTTGGTGTAGGGTGTGAGGTGTTGATCTAAACCTAATCTTTCCCACACTGTCCTCCAATTTTCCCAGCTGTTTTTATGAAATAGTGGATTTTTGTCCCAAAAGCTGGGATCTTTGGGTTTGTCATATACTGTCGTGCTGAGGTCGCTTGCGCCCAGTCTATTCCACCGATCCTCCTTGCTGTCTCTTAGCCAGTACCAGATTGTTTTGGGGACCGCTGCTTTATATTATAGTCTGAGATCTGGGACTGCAAGGCCCCCTTCCTTTGTATTTTTTTTCATTATTTCCCTGGATATCCTTGATCTTTTGTTCTTCCAAATGAACTTTGTTATGGTTTTTTCTAAATCAGTAAAACATTTTTGGGGAGTTCCATGGGTATGGCACTAAATAGATAGATGAGTTTGGGTAGGATGGTCATTTTTATTATATTGCCTTGTCCTACCCATGAGCAGTTAATTTTCTTCCAATTGTTCAAGTCTAGTTTTAGTTGTGTGGAAAGTGTTTTGTAGTTGTGTTCATATAGTTCCTGTGTTTGTCTCAGGAGATAGATTCCTAAGTATTTTATTTTGTCTAAGGTAATTTTGAATGGGATCTCTCTTTCTAGTTCTTGCTGCTGAGCTGTGGTCGAATTATATAGAAATGCTGATGACTTATGTGGGTTTATTTTGTATCCTGCAACTTTGCTAAAGATGTTGATTATTTCAATTAGCTTTTTGGTTGAATCTCTAGGATTCTTTAAGTAGACCATCATGTCATCTGCAAAGAGTGATAGTTTGGTCTCCCCCTTGCCTATTTTAATGCCTTCAATTTCTTTTTCTTCTCTAATTGCTACTGCTAGTGTTTCTAATACAATGTCAAATAATAGAGGTGATAATGGGCATCCTTGTTTCACTCCTGATCTTAATGGGAATGGATTTAGTTTATCCCCATTGCAGATGATATTAGTTGATGGTTTTAGATATATACTGTTTATTATTTTTAGGAATGACCCTTCTATTACTATGCTTTCTAGTGTTTTTAGTAGGAATGGGTGTTGTATTTTATCAAAGGCTTTTTCTGCATCTATTGAGATAATCATGTGGTTCTTGTTGGTTTGCTTGTTGATGTGGTCAATTATGTGGATAGTTTTCCTAATGTTGAACCAGCCCTGCATCCCTGGTATAAATCCTACTTGATCATGGTGGATGACCCTTCTGATCACTTGCTGGAGTCTTTTTGCTAGTATCCTATTTAAGATTTTTACATCTATATTCATTAGGGAGATTGGTCTATAGTTTTCTTTCTCTGTTTTTGGCCTGCCTGGCTTTGGAATTAGTACCATGTTTGTGTCATAAAAGGAGTTTGGTAGAACTCCCTCTTTGCTTATTATGTCAAATAGTTTGTACAGTATTGGAGTTAGCTGTTCTCT
Source organism: Monodelphis domestica (assembly GCF_027887165.1). Taxonomy (NCBI): domain Eukaryota; kingdom Metazoa; phylum Chordata; class Mammalia; order Didelphimorphia; family Didelphidae; genus Monodelphis; species Monodelphis domestica. Next base: position 622,877,786 of record NC_077227.1, read on the forward strand.
GAATGTTTGATAGAATTCACTGGTGAATCCGTCAGGCCTTGGGGATTTTTTCTTAGGAAGTTCTTTGATGGCCTGTTGGATTTCTTTTTCTGATATGGGATTATTTAAGAAATCTATTTCTTCTTCTGTTAGTCTAGGCAATTTATATTTTTGTGAATATTCATCCATATCACCTAGGTTGGTATATTTATTGCCATATAGTTGGGCAAAGTAGTTTTTAATGATTGCCTTAATTTCCTCTTCATTGGAGGTGAGATCCCCCTTTTCATCCTTGATGCTGTTAATTTGCCTTTATTCTTTCCTTTTTTAAATTAAATTGACCAATACTTTGTCTATTTTGTCTGTTTTTTCAAAGTACCAGCTTCTAGTCTTGTTTATTAGCTCAATAGTTCAGTCACTTTCTATTTTATTAATTTCTCCCTTAATTTTTAGGATCTCTAGTTTGGTTTTCTTCTGGGGGGTTTTAATTTGTTCATTCTCAAGTTTTTTGATTTGCATTTCCAATTCCTTGATCTCTGTCCTCCCTAATTTGTTAATGTATGCACTCAGGGATATGACTTTTCCTCTAAGTACTGCCTTGGCTGCATCCCATGAGTTTTGAAAGGATGTCTCGCCATTGTCATTTTCCTCAACGAAATTATTAATTGGTTTATATGATTTCTTCTCTAACTAACTGACTTTGGAGTATCATATTATTTAATTTCCAATTAATTTTTGATTTTGCTCTCCATGTACCCTTGATGATCAATATTTTTATTGCGTTGTGATCTGAAAAGGCTGCATTTATTATTTCTGCTTTTCTGCATTTGAGTGCCATGTTTCTGTGACCTAGTGTATGATCTATTTTTGTGAATGTGCCATGTGGTGCTGAAAAGAAAGCGTATTCCTTTTTGTCCCTATTTATTTTTCTCCATATGTCTATTAACTCTAATTTTTCTAAGATTTCATTCACCTCTTTTACCTTTTTCTTGTTTATTTTTTGGTTTGATTTATCTAAATTTGATAGTGGTTGGCTCAAGTTTTCCACTAATATGGTTTTACTGTCTATTTCCTCCTTCAATTCTCCTAGTTTCTCTATTAAAAATTTGGATGCTATACCATTTGGTGCATACATGTTGATTAGTAATATTTCTTCATTGTCTATACTCCATTTTAACAGAATATATTTACCTTCCCTATCCCTTTTGATCAGGTCTATTTTTGCTTTGGCTTTGTCAGATATCATGATTGCAACTCCTGCCTTCTTTCTATCAGTTGAGGCCCAAAAGGTCTTACTCCAACCTTTAATTCTAACCTCATGAGTGTCAACCTGCCTCATATGTGTTTCTTGAAGACAAAAAATGGTAGGGTTTGGGGTTCTAATCCAATCTGCTATTTGTCTACGTTTTATGGGTGAGTTCATCTCATTCACGTTCAACGTTATGATTATTATTTTTGGATTCGCTGACATTTTGATATCTTCCCCTAGTTCTGACCTTTCTTCTTTAGCTATCTCCTTTTGAACCAGTGATTTACTTTAGGTCATTCCCCCTAGTCCCCTCCCTTGATATGCTTCCCTTTCTATCCCCTCCCTTTTTATGCTCCCTTCCCCTCCCCCTCTCCTTCCCTCCCTTTTTATACTCCCTCCTCCCTCCCCCTCCTTAATTTTCCTTTCTTTCTTGCCCTGTTGGATAAGATAGAATTCAGGATCCCACTGGATCTAGATGTTCTTCCCTCTCAGATTTGATTTCACTGAGAGTAAGGCTTAAGTAATTCCACTTCACACTCTCTTCCTCTCCTTCTCATATGAGAGTTCTTCCCCTCCCCTTCCCATGTATATCTTTATTTGGGAAAGATTATTCTATTAAGTCCCCCCCCATTTCTTCAAGTAAATCTTAGTGTTATCGATGGTTCCCCCCTCCCTTTTCCTTTCTTTGCCCCCACTTTCCCCAAATCTTCTTAATGCCCCAATCTTTCCCTATGCAAGTTTCATCTAACTACTCTTATGATGCATACAATTTTTGAGTTACACAAAACATTTTCCCCACATATTAATATATATAATTTGAAATAAATGTAGTCCCTATAGAAGAGAGTTTGACTTAAAGAAAAAGATAAGATTTATCTCCTTTTCCCTTTCTTTCATATTTACCTTTTCATGTTTCTCTTGCTTTCTGTGCTTGGATATCCAGTTTTCCTCTAAGTTCTGGTCTTTTCTTAGGAAATGCTTGGAAATCTTCTATTTTGTTGAATTCCCATACTTTCCCCTGGATGTATATAGTGAGTTTTGCTGCATAGTTGATTCTTGGTTGGAGACCCAGCTCTCTTGCCTTTCTTAATATCGTGTTCCATGCTTTGCAGTCTCTTAGTGTGTTAGCCACTAAGTCATGTGTGATCCTTATCGAGCCCCCCTATATCTGAAACTCCTCTTCTTGGCTTCTTGTAGGATTTTCTCCTTTTCTTGGAAGCTCTTGAATTTGGCAATTTAAATTCCTAGGGTTTGTCTTTTGGGGATTTAGTATAAAGGGTGTTCTATGAACCCTTTTTATTTCTATTTTGCCCCCTTGCTCCAGAACGTGTGGGCAATTTTCTTTTATAATCTCCTGTAGAATAACATCGAGTTTATTGTTTGTCTCTGGTTTTTCTGGGAGACTGATAATTCGGAGGTTGTGTCTTCTTCCTCTGTTTTCCAAGTCTGTGACCTTTTCAGTGAGATAGTTTATGTTTTCTTCTAATTCATTAATTTTTTGGCTTTGCTTTATTTATTCTTGCTGTTTTATCATCTCACTTTCTTCGAGTTGCTTAATTCTGGTCGTTAGGGACTGGTTTTGCTTTTTCAGCTTTGTCTGCCCTTCTATTGGATGCTTCAAGTTCTTTTCCAATTCAGCAGTCTTATCTGTCAGACTGCTGATCTCTTTCTCCCATTTTTCTTTCCAGGTTTCCATCTTTTGGGTAAGTTCCATTTTGAGATCTTCTAGAGCTTGTTGATAGTTTCCATTTTGGGAGGCATGTTCTGATTTTTTCTGGATTTCATCCACATTCTCTTTTTTTCCTTGGGTACTTCCACCATAAAAGTTTTCAATAGTCACCTTTTTCCCTTTCTTCCTGGAGGCTTGATTTTGGGCCATGTGAGCCCTCTCTTTGGTCGTTTTATTCCCCTTTCCTTTTTGGTCTGGGGTCTGGGTGATATGGGCGGGTTTTCTGCGAATTTAGGTTGCCTTAGACTAGTTCTTCCCAGCCTCTGAGGTTTCTTAGAGAGCTGGGCCCCTGATCACAGCCAAACTGCCCAGCTGTTCAGCTCCTCCCAGATAATCAGTGCGTGGTCCACTCCTGGTGTTTAGCTCCGCCCAGATGCTCAGCGCAACCACCCTGAGTACGCCTCCCTGGGCTAACTGTGCTCAGTGCAGGATTCTCCTGTGAAACCGCCCTGAGACATTTTTTCCTGGCAGTCCCCAGATCCCAAGGGCCCTGGAGTGCCCCCCCAGACAGAGACATTCCCCACTCACTCACTGTCCCAGTGAGCACTCCGGTAGTTCACTCTGGTTTGGTGGGGGAGGTGGGGGGGGGAAGGGCGGCTCAGTTCACGTTTCTGTGCAAGCTTTACCTCCTTATTATTATAGTGTGGAAATGTTTAAACCCTATGTACCTTCGCCTCTGTGGGGTACTGGGGAGTACTGGGGAGTCCTTCTGTTCCTCCAAAGGTGATTTTTATGCTCCTTTGATGTAGTCTATTTCGTTCGGTGCCGGGGAGAGGAAGCGTGTGGTGTCTAGATTGCAGCCATGATTACCCGGAAGTCTTGGCATATAATTGAGCAAAATAACTCCTAATAATTGATTTAATTTCTTCCTCATTGGCTATATATTCACCCTTTTAACTTTAAGGGTACTGATCTGGTTTTTTCTTTTAAAAAAATCATTTTAACAAATGGCTTATTTTGTTAAAATTTACATTCAATAAATTACTAATTTTATTTATTAATTCAGTGTCTGTTTACATTCAATTTTATCCACCTCACCTTTATTCTAATTTGGTATTTAGTTGGGGATTTTTAATTTTTTCTATTTCCAATTTAATATTTCCACTCCTAATTCATTGATCTGTTCTTTCTCTATTTTATTGATATATTCATTTTGGTATATGCATTTTTGATATATTGTCTCATTATTAAGTTCTCTTGAGTAAAATTATGTATTGTTTTCATGACTTTTTCTTTAACCCACTCATTGAGGATTAAGTTCTTTAGTTTCTAACTATTTTTATTTTGTGTTTTTGTAGTTCTTTATCATATGCAACTTTTATTGCATTGTGGTCTGGGAAAGAAGCATTTCATATATCTGCATTTCTACATCTAATGTTTTTGTGCCCTAAGGTATGGTCAATGTAAAGATACTATGTTGAGAAGGTCACCTATTTTCTATTCCTGTTCAGTCTTCTCTAGATACCTATCATATTTACCTTATCTAATATTCTATTCATCTCCTCAATTTTTTTTTGTTAGTTCTATCTAATTCTGAGAGGAGAAAGTTGAAGTCCCCCATTATTATTGGCTTTTCCTTTAAAAAATTGGATACTATACTGTTTTGTGCATGTTGGCTTATATGGTTTAATATTGATAATGCTTCATTATCTCTGGTATCTTTAAACATAATAAATTTCCCTATTTATCTCTTTTGATTAACTCCTTTTTGGTTTAACTTTTTCAGAGATCATGATTGCAACCCCTGCTTTCTTTGTATAAGCTAAGTTATAGTATATTTTGATGCAATCCTTTGTTTTTACTCATTGTATATCTCTCACTTCTAAGTGTGTTTCTTATTAACAACATATTGGGTTTTGTTTTTTTATCCATTCTATTATCCATTTCCATTGTATCGATGAATTAATTCCATTTACACACAAATTTATAATTTCTAGTTGTGTATTTCCCTCCATTCTATTTTTTACTCTCTGTTCTTTTCTCTCTTTCCTTTGCCCTATCCCTTCTCTGAAGTCCAATTTCTTCTAGCCAATACCTCTCTAACCACACCCCTTATATGAATCCCTCCTTTATCCATCCCTTTTGCCCTCCTAGTTCTAAATTGATCCACCCTTTCAAAAGTCCTCTCTCTTATCACCCACCCTGCCCTTCTCTTTTTTTCAAGCTCTTTTTGTAAACCCTTACCTTTCACTTTAGAATCAATATTATGTATTGGTTCCAAAGCAAAAGAGTGGCAGGGGTTAGATAATGGTGGTTAAGTGACTTGCCCAGGGTCACATAGCTGGGAAGTGTCTGAAGCCAGATTTGAACATAGGAACTCCAATCTCTAGGCCTGGTGCTCAATCCACTAAGCCCCTAGCTGCCCTCTGTCCTTCTTTTTCTTGATATGGGCTCCATTCTAAAAATCACTTCTTTGTCTTATCCTGAGTCCCTCCCATATCCTTTCACCTTGCCCCCCTATACTCTTGATGATTACGCTTTTCTAGTAATTCCTTCATTATATTATCTCCTTGCCCTCTTTTATGTCATCTAGACTCCCTTCTCTTAGTCCTGTAAGGAGATTCTTTGTCCTTCCCTGATGCTATCCCCTCACCCTCTTGTTTCTCTATAAATTAAGAAGACTTTTGTCCTTATTGTTTATGTTGTTCTCTCTTTAACTCATAGGTACTAAGAATAGGGTTCTAGCACCCTCCTCCCCTTTTTCTCTCTCTGTTTCCCCTATTCTGCTTATTCGTCTTTTGTATGAAAAAATTATATCTTATTATTATTTTTAACTTATTCTATTATATTCTATTCAACCTCAAATTTTCTATTTATATAGGTTCTTTTCAACTATCCAAGTGATATCATTCTTTAGGAGTATAGATAATATTTTCACATATAAAAAGTAAACAATTTGACCTTGTTAATGGTCTCTGATGTTACCTTATGGTTCTTACAGATCAAATTTTCTGCTGAGTTCTGATCTTATCTCCAAGAATAATTGAAATTTCTTCAGTTTGTTAAATGTCTATTTTCCCCCTCATGCAATTATGCTCAGTTTTGTTGCTCCTTTATCTTTTGAAATATTGTCTTCTGTACCCTTCATTTCTTCATTGTTGAAGCTGCTAAGTCTTGTGTTCTTCTAACTGTGGTTTTGAGTATTATTTTTTTCATTGTTGCTTATGTGCAGATAGACAATTTACAACACTTGAGCTACATTCCTAGCATCCTTTTAAGTTACATCCTCATTTTACATAATGATGCTTAGGAGATAAATTTGGCTGAGACCCACACTGTGGGGATTTTTTTTGGGGGGGGGAGCTTGTGCTTTTGGTAAAATGCTGCAGGTGTTTATCTCTTCCTCTCTTTGTTCTTCTCACTTGACTGAAAGAACCTTTTTTTTCCTTTTCCCTCTCTTTTAATTATTATTAAAAATCCTGCAAATTTTTGGAGACCACAAAGGAATTAAAAACTAGAGGAACCAGATTTTTTTCTCCTGCCATGATTTCCCCTCACCCCTTTTCCTTCCCCCCCTCCCTTCTCCCTTCTGAAAACCCTTCAAAGCAGGAACAGTCTCTGTGAGGGAGAGACCTGGCTACCCGGCTCTCCTGGTGGGCAGGTGTAGGCACTGAGCCTACAAAAACAAAAACAAATACAAAAACCTTTTCCCATTCCAGATAAAAGAAGTCCTCACCCTAAAAACCATCCCATGATCTCTGATTTAAACTACCTCACCCCTGCCACTAGAGGATAATATTAAGCACTCAGTTTTTGTTTTGCTTTGTTTTTCCCCCTTTTCTGCTGACCTGCAGTGCTACCTTCCTGCCTCCTAAAGGCAGAACCAATTATATATGTGTGTGTATACATATGTGTATGTATATATATATGCATACATACATATATATATATATATATGAACTAAAAATTCTAATAAAGCCACACTATATCATTGTTGAGAATAATCGCTTCTTTACAAGAAAGCCTTTTGGCTTTTGACAAATTGGAAACCATTAACATTCCCAAATGGCTTCTTTTCTTACTAATTAATATTAAGATTCAAAAGGCTGAAAATCAGAAACAGCAAGCAAAAATACAAGCAGTAGAAATTCAATTGTAATATTTTAAACACTCTTCACATGATCCAGTAGAAAAGGAGGATCCCATTCAAATGTCTAATTCAAATTTTTATGAGCCTATTCCCACAAACTACTCAGAGAGGACAAACCCAATTCTCTTGAAATACAGATGGACTCCTCTCATATGTCTCAGATGGAAAACATCTCTCCTTTCAAGCAACTCTTGGCTAAAACTCCCTCTCCTGCTCCTTTTCCTGATTCTCCTTCCTGCCTGTCCCTCCTCCCACCCCACTACCAATTCCAGCCCCCAAAAACCCTCATTCCCCTACCATACAAGTTCCTACTTGTACTACCTCTATGTCCACACAGACTCTTAGAAAACCACAAGCACTGACTGATTTCTAGGAAAGTATTTTCCCCTTAAGTGAAGTGCCCAAATTAGCACCAAATGGGGATGTCTTAATGCTAAGACAACATAGACCTTTCATACCACAGGATATTAAAGAATTAAAATAAGATGTTCCCAGTTATGAAGATGAACCTATACTTGTCACAAAAAAAGATGGCCTAAATATTCTTTCATTTTGATCCTTCTTATACGGATGTTAAACAATTGTTCCATGTCTTTTTGACAGAACATGAGGTGGGGTGTTTTTTTTGGAACAGGATTTAGTTAGGAGAGAGGACCAGTACCCCCCTGAAAAGGGAAAATGAACCCCTCTCTAATGGACTGGGGTTTTAGGGGCAAAGAATTTAAAGCTTACAAGTATCAGGAACAGGAAGCAGCAGTGACAATATGCTAGGGACTCCATTTTAAAAGAAATGAGGGAGTTTTCAGAAAGACCTGATGTTTGAACTAAATTTGAATGCTTGAAATAATCTGATGATGAGACACCCTCCCAATTTATGGATAGGCTCATTGAAATGGGAAGTAGGTACCTAGACCTTGAAATTTCTACAGAAAGTGGTATTAGACATATACAAAGACATTTTGTAAACAATTGTTCCACAGTACTCTAAGCTAATTTTAAAACAAATTGCCCAAAGTGGTCTTAAATGGGCATTGATGAGTTAAGGCAAACTGCTGCTTATGTCTTCAAAGGCAATTAAGAAAAACAATAAAAAAACTAATGATTTACTAGAAAAGATCCAGAAAGAATTAAAATCTTTAATTGAAAGAATGGATAAACAAGAAAAATGGCATGATACTCAATTAATGCCACTTTCCCCTCTCCAAGAACCTAATTATCGATCCCTTACCTGCCACTTCTTTGGAAAGAAATGTCACATAATGATGAAATGTAGAAATATATTCCAAGGAATTAGAAACAATAATTATTGGAATAAGAGATATGGAAATTATAATTATAATAATGAATTTAGAAATCTTAATTTTAGAACTGATAGCTTTTCTAGAAATTTAAATGAAATAAAAGATTACTCAAACCAAATGAAACCACAACAATATCTCTTTAATTGGAGCCAGTCCATGAATTGCTCAGAGTGCTAATGCTCCTCCATGTGGGGCAGAAGGTGGTGCCCCTTAAACTCTATTACCTTTGTTGCTTTGTTGCTATTAACCCTTTTCAGTTTTGTCTCCCCTTAAACATAGCAAAGAAGAAGAACCTGTCTATTCCCTTACTTTATTTTTGCCATCCTGTAGTTCACCCCCTTATCTTTATTTGTGCCTTTATGAAAGTCTATAACAATTTGAATTTGGAAAACTTGCATTTTGTGAATTTTGAATATTTGTTATTTTCTTTTACCTATATTACCTCACAGAAAAACTTATTAGTATCTTGTATTAGTGACCTGTACTGACTTGATTTGCATTTTGTATTTTTTTTAATTTTGTATCTTCTTCAATGTATTTTTGGTTTTATACCTCATTTGCACTCACACTGTGGACCATGGCTAAGATAAGAGAAAATGCATCTAAATTCTTGGGTAAGAACATTTATATTCTACCCCTCCTTAAGTGAAACTGATTATAAGATATATATGTATATATATATATATTTATATAGTCACTGATTATAGGAGATATCTATTTTTGAATTTTTAGCACTTTTTTTATAATTGCATGTGCAATATAATTTTCCTAAGTATGTCATCTCCCTAAATTGAAATATTTTAGATTATTAAATTAATGCAGATTTTCTATGTCCATTAGTTCTAACTGTAACTGCCTGCCTAAAAAGCCATAGACTGCTGAAACTACCATTAGTATTTAAGTATTATGGGACTTAATACATATGTATGATTTGAAGAAATGGGAACAAAAGGGAATGCAGATATCTACACAGTGCCACAGAAGTGCATATTTAACCTGAATGGTGCCAAAAGACCACACAGGTCAAAAAAGAGAAATCAATCCTGCTAGTATTGCTGAGATGTGTTGAGACTTCTACGCCAATAAAAAAGGAATTGAACCATGTGTGAGACTCAAAAGTTTCAGTGCTTAACATATGTTAAGATGCAGGACACCTTGTACCACACACCTTGTGAAATTTATATCAAGTACCTAACAATTGGCTATTCTGGCTCCATATTAGACCACTGAAAAGAAATGACAAAAATAGAAATATATCAGACAAAAAAGAAATCTAGTCCCTTTCCTAACTTTCTTGCTGGGCAGTTGACTGTGGTCCTGGCTACTCAGTGGGTATGATGTTGGACATGGATTACTTTAATTGGGCATTATTCAATGTCCTGTTGTAATTTTGTATTTATAAATTTTTCATATAAATTTAGGATTAGATATTTAGAAATTTCATCCAAAAGTTATTTAGCTTTTTTTGTGCTATTTTTTGATTATTTTAATTGGCAGTGATTCATATGCCCCATGCCTCAGACATGTTTTTCTGTGTGATTTCCTTGTTTTCTTGATATCCTCCTTAGGGGGTTAATATGTTTTTATTTTGTAATGAAGTGTTTTAAGTTCCTTTTGAGAAAAAAAAATTAAGGATAATAAATTTGCGCCCTCCCAGAATTGAGAGACTTATTTCCTTGTGGAAAATGCCATGGAGATGCCCATGGAGACGACACACTGCTCCAGGAGTTCCTGAGCACAACCGAATGTGCAGAACTGAACAGTGGGGGGTTGAATACATTTATTTATATATACTTTGTTGTACCAAAGGGAACTGCCCCCAATTGGTTTTGTTCTTGATTCCCTTTTATGTTCTTTCCCTAAGTTGTTGTATTTTCCCTATGTAAAATTGTATGTACCTAAAGTATGTTTAAAATGATCCATTAGGGAGACTGGTCTCCCAAAGGATCACAGATGGAAATGTGCAGATGGTAAATTTGCACCACCTGAGATGCATTCCCAGTATCCTTTTAAGTTATGTCCTCATTTTATGTAAGGATGCTTAGGAGATAAATTTTGAATGTACACTTGTATGCCAAAGGGGACTGCCCCCTAATTGGCTTTTATCAACGCACCCAGCAAAACATTGGTTTTGTTCTCTCTCTCTCTCTCTCTCTCTCTCTCTCTCTCTCTCTCTCTCTCTCTCTCTCTCTCTCTCTCTCTCTCTCTCCTCCTCCTCCTCCTCCTCCTCCTCCTCCTCCTCCTCCTCCCTCCTTCCCTCCTATTTCCCCCTTATCTATAACTATTGTAATTTCATAGCTAATATGTTTATAAGACCTGTTGGAGAGATTAGTCTTCCTCTGGCCTCAGGGGGAAATATGTGATTTTTAAAACTATTCCACCCTAATCAGACCATTCTTTAGAAGATCTGATTTAGCTATTTCCTGATCAATAACAATGGTGATACTTGGAATACCAGAATCAGGTCTTGGAAACTCTGCATTCTCCACCCTTCTTAGTTTAACACGATTAGGAAGGTCTGCATAAAACTCAATATTTAATTATCTGAGGAAATGGCCTTCAACAGACATGTGCAAAAAAGGACAGACCTCTGGGCTGTCCTAAGTCAAGTTAAGTCATCATTGGTACAGATGAGACTCAGGAAAGTGATGTAAAACTGTCTATATAAGGTACGTCACTTCCTCTCTCCTCCTCTTTCCCCAGAGAGATGACTCCTGCTGGCAGCATGCTAAGCGTTCCAACATCTTGGTGTGGTGGCTGCTATTGTCTGGGTTTGGTGGTGAGTTTTGCCCTGGAGCTGATTTCAGGTTCGGGCATCTTAGCTGAGCCCCTTTGGAGGTCAGGCTGATTCTTTCCTCCTTCATACTCGAAAACCTTATCTCCTAATTTCCCCGCTCAGTACCAGTGGGGATGGGAGGGAGGAGTGGGGTTTGGGGGGGAGGGGGGAAACCTACTCCTTTCATTCTTCCTTCTCCTTAATCTCCTCCACTATCAATTAAAACAATATAAAATTTCCAGCTGACTTTTTTTTTAATTAGGATTTTATAAATTAAATCCTTGGTGACAAAAATAATTATTACATTCAGTCTCAGCCATAATTTTACCCTTTACAGTTTAGACCCACACTGCAGGGCTCTTTTTTTTTTTTAACTTGTGCTTTTGGTAAAGTACTGCAGGTATGAATCTCTGTCTCTCTTTGCTCTGCTAATTTGACTGAAAGAACCTTTTTTTCCCCTCTTTTAATTATTATTAAAAATCCTACACTTATTTTTTTTCTCCTTAGTACAGGAGATATGGAACTTAACAATGAATCCTATGAATTTTCTACTTGGGGTCTCCTTCTGGTGTTAATCAGTGGATCCTTTCCATTACTATTTTAACCTCTTGTTCTAAATATTTGAGCAATTTTACTTGATAATTTCTTCAAATATAGTGTCTAAACTCTTTTTTTTTTATCATGTTTCCATTAGTCCAACAATTTTTACATTCTCTCCTCAAACTATTTTCCAGGTCAGTTGTTTTTATAATGAGATATTTCTTATTCTCTTTTATTTTTTTATCCTTTTGATTTTGCTTTGTTATTTTTAGTGCCATAGGAATTCATAGAATTCTCCTTGTCTCATTCTAATTTTTAACAAGTTATTTTCTTTGGTGAGATTTTGGATCTATTTTATCAATTGCGTGACCTTATTTTCAATTATTTTTTCTAATTTTTTTGCATTGCTCTTATTTTTTCCTAATTTTTCCTCAACCTCTCTCATTTGGATTTTGAAGTCTTTTTCATGTTCTTCCAAGCACTCTTTTTTGATTTGTGAGCATTTGATGTTCTTCCTCATTCTTTTAGATATAGGTGTCTTAATTTTACTGTTTTCTGAATTTGAATCTTGGTCTTCTCTGTCCCCATAGTTGTCTCCAAGTTGTGTTCTTTCTGTTTCTCTTTCTGCTTTCTCTTTTGCTTACTCATTAAAAAAGTATACTGGCCAATATCCTTAAATGTAAGCTTTTACAAGGCGTAGGGGATGATGCCTCAGTTTTTGGCATTTTTTTGTGGTCTTTATTTCCTGGGCCTTACTTAGTTCTTCCAGTTTTTATAATTTGGGGTCTGGTATAATTCCTGCTTCTTCTGACTCATACCACAGTTTTTGATTTACCTCAGGTTCTCCAACCAGGGTCCCTCGGCAGTTCTGCCACTGCAATCAGACAGTTCCATCTCTGTGGTTGCTATCTGTCTATAAGCACCAGCTCACTTTTCCCCTAGAATGGCAGCCAGGGACTCCACTTTCCTTAGAGTGACCATAACAAGCGGGACCTTCAGCCACCACACTCACTCCTATGAACTCCCTCTTCACTCTTTCTCTCCTGAAGCCACAACCTGTGATAGAGCACTCTGATCAGGACTTCTGCACCCTTTAAGTCCTTCTTCATCCAGCTGCCAACCCTTGAGTTGTGGGTAGATGGAAATCTCTAGAGCTGAGGTTACATTGTATAAAGGGGAAGGGGTCATTTATAAAAGTGTTGACTGGATTATTTAAGTGTGTGGTCACCAGGAATTTAATTTATTCCAAAGTGATTTATTTACAATTTATTTACAAAATGTAAAAATAATGAAGTAAGAAAATCAGAGAGGATAAGGTAAAATGTCTAGCCTAAGCACTAAGTAATTTACTTCTGGGCCCTATCCCAACCCAGGAAGGAAGAGTTGGTTCTTAGCTGGCCTCAGCAAATCTAAGGACCTAAAGAAAAACTTTCTCAAGAGGCTAGTCTCTCCTGAGCCTAGTTTCTTCAGAAAATATCCAGGAAAGGAGTCAGCTCTTTCACTCACCATGTATCAGTCCAACACTCTCATCAGGAATAGGGTCTCAGGTCTAGTCAGCAGATTTCTACTTCAGCCTCCACTCCAAAGAATGAAGAAGTGACTCTCACAGGAAGCGACTGCTCCTTTTAAAGATGCTTCTTTTGCATCACTTCCTGTGTCTCCCTCCACTTTTTACATCAACAAATCATAGTCTAAAACCTTTCTTAGGACTGTCCAGGAGGCAGTTAGTCGATTCTGATTTGACACCACTATTGCACACGTAGCTCACAGACTTCCTGCTTAATGATTAAGTGAGATGTCTATACTTTTGGTGATTAGATTTAAAAATGGGCAGATCTTCCCACTCAACTTTAAGTATGGTGTTCTAAAAATAGGCAGGGGTTACAATTTTAATCTTCACAATCAGGGAAGAGTTAATTTTCATCTTCAGAAATGCCCATGGCTCTGCTATTATCTGCTACTGGCATGTAGGTTCACACATCAGGCAGATAAGGTGAGGTTGCCTGCCCTGTTAGTTTGTAGTATTTGCACTTCAAGCCTCAGACAGGTGAAATAGTGGCCAAGGAGGTCAGATACTTTCTATTCACTCTGCTCTAGTACTGACTCATCTATTTCTGCCACTTTTAGCATTGATTTTGTGGCATTACTTTTTATCATGGGTTAGTTTGGAGAGTGAGGTAGTCTCATAGTCTACTCTACCTTCTTCCTCTTCAAACTCAATATGCGTAAAACTGGACTCATTTTTCCCCAACTCCCCCCCCCCCTACTTCTTACTAAATTCCTTATTACAATGAAGAGCATGACAATCTTCCCTGTCATCCAGGCTAAAGCTAAGTATCATCCTTGGTTCCTTACATACTTTTACCCCCCAATATCCAATCTATTGCTAAATCCTATCAATTCTATGTCCAAGACATCTCAAGTATATGTCTCCCTCTGTCCTCTGATACCAATATCACTCTGATTCAGGTCCTCTTCACCTCATATTTGCCCTAATACAATAACCTTCTTTTAAGTTTTTCTGCCTCCATTCTCTCCCCACTCCAGTTTATTTCCATTCAATTATCAAAATCATCTTAAAGTACCAATTTAGCCATGTCAGTCCCCTCATGGATAAACTCCAATGGCTCCTTATTACCCCAAGAATGAAATATAAAATCCTCTCTTTGAGTTTTTTAAAAACCCTCACCTTATTTCTTAGAATTAAAACTAAGCATCAGTTCCAAGGTCACCGGATTCTAGATAAGAATGTTCCAATTGAACAGCTCAAATGCTTCAAGTTTACAAACTGTTTTACTTGCAAGGACTATGTGAGATGAGTAGTATTATTTTGACCCTCATTTCAAAGATGGAAAACTGAGGCACTGAAAATGTTGTTTGCTCATAAATATCAGAGACAGGAATTGAATCTAGGTCCACTGACTCTAAATACACCCTGTTCTTCAGTAGATCATTATCCCTTTACTCCAAGTCTTTATAAATCAACTCTTCTTCCTAGACTAAGTCAAACTAGCTAAACAAATTGAAATGATGTCAACTGTCTTTTCCATCCTTCATTGGCCAATTTTACAGCCTTTTAGAAACTTAAGGGGATCTAAGGTTGGAGAAACAGGAGACCTTTGAGGTTAGAATTAGTTCAAAGTTTCAATGACTTGTCCTGGTTTGAAGTAGGACATCTTGAAAGGATTAAAAGGGTCTTAGAATATTTAACTGGACCTCCAACAGTCTCTTTTGAGCAACATTGTTTTTAAATTTAAGTGCAAATGATAAAGCAACAATTGGGATTGTGTTTCTTCTAAATTATATACTGACTGAGGAATTGAAAGTGGTTTCTTAATACATACAGAAACACATAAATATTCACACACAAGGATTTTTCCAACATGACGCTGAAGGATTTGACAAATCCAACAAAAGAGTGACTTCCCTGTTGGGCTATACTCAATGAGAAACTTTCCTTCCTGGAGTTTTTGGGATCTTAGCTTAAACAGTTGCCTGATACTCTCAAAGGGTACACATTTATAGAAATAAATCTTTCATAGTATTTAGTTTGATGAAAACTCTTAGAAACCAAATGGCTCATGCCCACCCTATTCTGCAACTCTGATCATATAAACTTCCTCAAGTTTAATCAAGAATTAAACAATTGAAAAATTAATTGGAAACAAACTTTAATAATAAAGGTTCCTTTGCACTATTGAAGATTTAAAAAAAAAATCTGTCTGTCATGGGCAAAACCTCACCCAAGTACTGAAACAACCAAATGACATGTTTTCAGTTGTATGGTACGTACCCCTCTCTCCTATTATTTCTTTTTGTTTATCAGAGTTTCATAACTTTGAACCCTTGGCATTTGTACTTCCTATTAAATAGAAAATATTTCAGAATGTTCTGTTAAAAGACACGGCAATTATTTATGTGATACAAATTCATCATTGCCCAAAACTTCTGTGCTTAAGATCTCAGGTATTTCACAGCATGGTCCAATACTTCTTTTGAGAAACACATAACACAGGGAAAACTGTTAGATTTAAAATGGTTGAAGGCCTTAAACTGTAACAGTTAAAAGAGTGATGTTGTAAACTGTAGTGAGTTAAAATGGTGGAAGATATAAATTGTGATAGATATAAGAGAGGGTGAGTAAATTTGACCGCAGAAAATATGTTTCACTACAGTGTCTTGGTTTTTAAATCAAATATAAGGTGGTCGCCAGGGAAATATTCCCAATTATTCAAATACCCAAGTCAACTGGGTTTTATAGAGATTTTAATTAATACAAATGTGGAATTAAAGAAAAGAGAGAAAAAGGAAATAAGTATGAAGGGCCTTAAGCCAACATGGCCTAGACCTGAGTCCTAAGAGAGAGAGAGAGATCAGTCAGTCAGTCTTTTAACACTCACCACAAGGTCTGTCTAAGCAAGGATTCTAGTGACACCAGACCAGCTCCATCTCAGCTGACTTCACCAGAGAGAGTTCCAGCCAGAGTCCTCCTTAAAGAGCCTTCCAGCCAGAGACTGTTCCAAAGGGCCTCTCTCCAGAGCCTCCAGAGGGACAGAGTCCCCTCAGAGGAGCTCCAGCAAGACCTGCTTAGAGATTGTTCTCCAAGAGCTTCCCTTCTCCAGAGCCTCTCTCAAGAGATTCTTCCCAAGCTATCCTCATCAGAGATCCTCCAAAAGGATTTTTTTCTCAAGAGATTCTGCTTTTTCTTATATAGGGGTTTTTCTCCTATGTCATCTCCCTTAAGTCCTTACATCTACCAATCACTGTAGATATTTTCCAAAGGACTGCCCATCTGAATTCCTGCTAAGTTGATTAATCTCCTCAGTAAGTCTGAACCAGAAAAAATGCTGCTGTGTCAACTAATCTTCTCAGTAAGTCTGAACCAGTGAAAACACAGCTGAGTCAACTAATCTCATTAAGAGAAAACTTGCCCAACCCTTTTAGGTACCTAGCATTTCATTGTATCAATTCTAAAAAACAGGCATGGCTCAAAGAACTCCTTGCCTTATTATAAGCATGGGTCCAAGTACTTTCATTGTTTAGCAAGGAGTTTTCTCCCCTAAAGCAGTCTTAAGTATGGGTGGAGTAAAGGTCCTCCCATTTCTGATCCTGGCGAGTTCTCACATCAAAATGGGGAATGTTTCCCAGTAGGGAATTTGTTCCAATGGAGGATTCCTCAATGTGGAAATTTTTAACATTCACAAGTCTGAGAAATTTCAAGATTTACACCCAGAGTAAAACAGAATTCATTTCCCTGTCAAAAGTTTCATTTGGCTTATTATCCTTCCTTCCTTCCATAACCAATAGATTTGAAACACTATGCTCCAAATTTCTGGCTCTCCATGATTTAATCTACTCTCTATAGGCATCCTCAGAGTAAAAGAAGTTTAATTCTGTCCTTGGAGTTATCATTCACAAGTGTTGCTTACCAGCCCCACAGTTCAGTTTACCTGAATCCCTTTGAGAGTATTCTTCATCTTAGATAGTATAATAATAATAAATGATGTTATTAAACAATCATTAGGATAATATAATTGATCACATTTGTCATCATCATCCACTACCATCATGTCTGGCACACCAATGATACTTAAGTACCTTGCGTTAGTTCATTTAATTCTCCTCCCCTCCTTTCATGTCCAAAAATACATACCTTATTTTCCCCCTGAGTTTTACTCCTTTCTCTCAGGAGGTGGGTAATACATTTTATTATTCCTTTGTAATTATGGTGGGTCACTTCACTGAACAGAGTTCCTAAGTCTTTCAAAGTTCTTTGGTGTTATAATATTGTTGGCTTTGTATAAATTCATCTTCTGGTTATACTCGCTTCATTCTGTATTAATTAATGCAAGTCTTCTTATGTTTCTCTGAAGCTATCTCCTTCATAATTTTTACAATACAATAATATTCCATCATACTCACCAGTTGTTTGGATTCCCCCTCAGTTTCAAATTCTTTTCTTTTACAAAAAAGAGCTATAAACATTTTTTTACTTCCTTAGTTAGAGTTTGATTTGTGTAGGACTAAATAATCTGTTTCCTAATCTACTTTCCTGATTCAGCCATGCCCTCCTATTTTCCTGTCAAATGAAATATATTTCTTTGCCCAACTGTATGTGTGTATATTTTTCTCTCCTTTGAACCCTCAGCTGGGGTAAGATTCAAGTGTCAGCTACTCTTCCCCACCCCTTTCTCTTGTTCCTACACACTTCTCCTTAGGAGTCTCAATTATTAAAGATAACTTTTCCTAAACTTCCTGTCCTTTTTCACCTCTTCTTCAATACATTCTTTTTCACATTCCTCTCTATTCTTTTAAGATCATTAGGATATAACAAAATCACACCTAGGCTTTCCATATAGATCATAATCCCTAATGATATTCCTAAAAGAAAGAGTTTTTTGAATAAATTTTATTTTTTTCCTAATTACCTGAAACAGCAGTTTCCAACATTTTTCAAAGAATATTGAGTCTTTAATTCTCTCCTTCTCTCCCCACCATCCAATCTATGTTGAGATGGTAAAGAATTTTATATAAATTGTACATGTTCAATCATACAAAAACATAAGAGGTATATATTAGAATATATATATATATATATTAGAATACAAGCAGTTTATCCTTATTTAGCCACTTCTGGTTGTTTATTCATATATATATATATATATATATCACAATTTCTGTGTTTGTATATCAAAGTTATTGTATAGTTTGGGTCTTTTCATTAGGAATGATTGGAAATATGCTATTTCATTAAAGGGCTATTGTTTCCCCTTTAGGATTATATTGTTTTTCTGGGTAAATTTTTCTTGGTTGTATCTGCATCCATTTCCTATTTTAAAGAATATTATATTTCAAGCTGGTGGCTGCTAAGGTATATGGGATCCTTACTGCATTTTGTTGTTACTCAGACACTTCCTTTCAACATGCTGATAGTATTTTTTTTTTGACCTGGAAATTCTGGATTTTGGATTTGGATTATAATATTCCAAGGAGTTTTCAATTGGAGTATCTTTCAGAAAATGATCAGTGGATTCTTGTTCTAAGAGACTGGACAATATTTTTTTCTGATTTCTTGAAATGTAACATTGAGGCTTATTTTGGGGTCATGATTTTCAGATAGTATATGATTGCTAAATTTTCTTTCCTTGAATTGTTTTCCAGGTTAATTACTTTTGCCATGACATTACCCCACATTTTCTTCTTTTTTTCAGGTTTTTAATTTTGTTTTAATATTCATTGCCTCATGAATCATTGACTTCTATTTTGGCACATTCTAATTTTCAAGAAATTTGATGCTTTGATAAGATTTTGTACCCCTTGTGATAAGCTGTTAATATTTCAAATTGCCTCCTCCATAACTCATTTCTTTTTTTCCCTTTTTTCCTTTTCACTTCTCATTACATTATAAAAAATATTTTAGAACTTAAAAAAAGAATTAAAAAGCCTTTTTGTCTTTTCTAGGAATTTTAGTTGAACCTGCGCCACAGGTATGTTTCATTTTGAAGCTTATAGATACTTATAGATTTTTTTGAATCATTGTCTTCTCTAGACTTGTGTCTTGCACATGCTTGATACCTCTTTATTATGGGATTCAGTTTTTTTGTTTATTCATTCTTCTAGGATATTCTAAAAGCAGGTATACTTCTCTTTAATTCTGGATAGAATATTTGGGCTGATCAAGCTATTTGTGTATATATTTTATATACAATATATTTTAGATTATTATTTTTATATATATTTACATATAAAATCTAGGATATTGACTTGGATAGTTTGTGACCCAGTGTTTCCTTTTCCCATCTGCTCAAGATCGGAGCATCATGGTTCCCTGGTATGGATCTGGAACTTTGCCTTGTTCATATCCATAGCTTCAGTCCTCTTTTGGTCCCTGAGCTCCTTCCTAAATTCTTTCATATCAACCTATATATTCATCTTTTAACAATAATCAAAAATTACTATTGAACATTAATGGACAGTAAGTAAATTATATTCTCTCTCTTTTTATTGATTGCCTAACCACAACCCTTTCTGAATAAAAGTCAAATTATACAGTTCTGTGTCTTTCATCTATATGCACAACATTGTATAGTAGTTGTAGTGGTATAGATAGCCTCAATGTCAGGAAGTCCTTGATTTGGGTCTAATGTCTAACACATAGTAGCTTTGTGATGTTGGACAAGTCACTGGAAAAAGTGCCAATCTATATTGGTACATGGAATTTCTTCATTAGAGAATTCCTATTCCAGTGAAATCATGGGTCTAATACTTAACCTCATCACCTAGATATTGTCATGTACTAGTATAAAAAGACCCATTAAGTTTGTAGAAGAAACAAATGTCTTTTTATTTTTTTTAACCCTTACCTTCCATCTTGAAATCAATACCATGTATTGGTTCCAAGACAGAGGAGTGTTAAGGGCTGAGGAATGAGGGATCAAGTGACTTGCCCAGGTTAACACAGTTGGGAAGTGTCTGAGGCCAGATTTGAACCCAGGACCTCCCATCTCTAGGCCTGGCTCTCAATCCACTGAGCTACCAAGCTGCCCAACAACAAATGTGTTTTTAAATAAACTGGCATTTCTAATTTTTAAACTAAAAAAATGTTCTTTAAAATGAATACAGGAATATTCTCCAACTGTTGTTTTCTTCAAAGCTGTCACAACAAATAAACAAGTAGCAATCAATCACTTTGAAGCACTGTTCTGGTTTTCTCCAAGGTTAATTAATGTTGAAGCACTTGTTGTGTTAGGAATGTTGGCAAGTTTCTTTTACTGAAGTCGCTTTCTTTTTCCTTCAAAGAAAACTAACAGGATTCCATTTTCTTGACCTCCAACCACATCAACTTGTCAACACAGAATCAGAATTACTCTAGTAAAAGGATCTGTTTCTATTGTTTCCCATTACCTTTTGGTCACCTTTGGAGAAAAAAAATAAATGACTTTTCATATATACTTAAGATATATTTGCCCTCCCTTAAGTATTTCTCTTTAGATTTGTGTCCTTTGGAATTCTTCTCCCCTTTGTTAGTTAAATGTGTGTGTGTGTGTATGTGTATGTGTGTGTGTGTGTGTAGAGGGTGGAGGTTAGGGAGGAAAGAGGAGCTAAAATATCAAATAAGTGACATCAACAATGACTTGGAAACCTTTTCTATGCTCAGATTTTCTTTTACACCATTATTTTTTAATTTTTCTAGATCAATGAGGACAGAAGATGCACATCTGAATATCTGTTTTAAGACTTTTGAAATAATGCATTACAAATTTCATATGATTGGTATATTCACATCAAGAGTGCCTGTGAGCCTCTGTGCACATGTATGTATGTGTGTATCTATGCATCATGGCATAATGCATCATGTTATTTTTTTTTTTGCTCAACTCCAAGAGCACAATCTTAGTTCTCACCTGTCTGTGCCCTCTTTCATATCATACCATCTTGAAAACAAGTCAGTCCAAGAGTTACAACAAAGATAGAGAATTTTGGGTCTCTATATTGGATAGAGAATGGGAACTGGAGTCAGGAAGACCTGGGTTCAAATCTGATCTCAGATACTTAATAGCTACACAGTCACTAGCTGGGTAAGTCACTTAACCCTGATTGCCTCAATTTCCTCATTTGTAAAATGAGCCATAGGAGGAAATGGCAAACCACTCTAGTATCTCTACCAAGAAAACCCCAAGTTAGATCACAAAGAGTTGGATATGATTTAAGAACAACAACTCTACTATCTCTATTCCGTGTCTCTTCATCTTTTGACAATTAGATGGCACAAGCCTATTTATACACAGCACCAAGCCTAGAGTTGGGAAGACCTGAGTTTGAATGCAACCTGAGAAATTTACTAATTGTGGGACCCAAGATAATTAATTTAACCATATTTATTTCAGTTTCTCATCTGTAAAATGAGCTGGAGAAAGAAATGGCAAACCACGCCAGAATCTTTGCCAAGAAAATCCCAAATGAGGTCACAGAAAGTCAGACACAACTGAAATGACTGAACTACAACAAGGAACCTTTGCTACTCAAAGGATATTAATGGCATCTTGCCACTCACAAACAAATAATATTCTCCTCTTCTCATTTTTACTTCTTCTTTTTTCCACTTTCCCACTAGTAGGACTCTAAAGATAATTATAATCCAGCATTCTGTACTTTTTCACCTAAATATATCTCATGCATGTTCAGTTTCCCTTTAGTTTCTGTGAGATCACCTTGGAGATATCTAGTAGGAAGGGCCCTAACTGTAAAGAATTGTTGCTTAACTTCCCTGGTAGTTATAAAATAATCATAGAGCTGAAATTTATATATCTGATTTAAGGTTCACAAAACACTTGGCAGACATTATTTCATTCTCATCTTAAAACAATTCTATGAAACAGGTACTTCGGGTATTAATGTTATTAAACTCATTATACAGGCTGTCCGGAAGTCTTAGTACTCTTTTAAATTTTCATAGCTTAACCTGCCCTAAGACTAATGAAGTTTTTTGCACTAAGACTTCCATAGTTTAAAACTGCTCAAAGATTTTGGGGACTTTCAGTATATTTAAGGAAATTGAGACATATTGCAGGTCATAGATATGGGATTCAAACCAAAGTATTCATTTGGTCTTAAGTTCAGGGATCTTTTTACCTACTCTCAGGTCCCTCTCTGAATGTAGCTTCTGAGCTCTAGGTGAAGTTATCATCAATCAATGATTATTTATTAGGGACTTATTGTGTACCAGGCATAGTGCTAAATTCTAGGGATATGAGAAATAATCTATTTTCTTTTCCTTTTTAATTAAAAAAAAACCTGTCTTTCCATCTTAAAATCAATACTGTTTATTGGTTCCAAGGCAGAAGAGCTGTATGGGCTAGGCAACTGGGGTTAAGTGACTTGGCCAAGGTCATATCTCTAGAAAATTATTTAGGTTGAATTTGAGCTCAGGACCTCCCATCTCTAAGTCTGACTTTCAATCCCCTGAGCCATCACCTGCCACCAATATGTTATCTGTCTTAATTACATGTGTGCATCCATACCGGAGCAACTCAAAATCATCAGAACAAAATTAGGGTCTCTTTTTCAGCTTCTCTAAAGCTTTCTCTCCACCTCCCCCAACCTCTACCTCTCTAATTAAAGTTTGTTCTCTAATTACAGACTGGGTCTCTGTGCTTGGTTACAGAAATTACTGAATAAGATTGCTGGTAACTTTCAATTGGAATGATTGGCTCCAGTCCATCAACATCGCTCCATGCTTCCAAGTGGCCAGAGAATACCTGTCATTCTGATCCTGCTGCTCGGTGACAGACTTTCCCACCACAGCTGGATAGTGTGGATCCCGGGACTCTGTATGGACAGAGTCATGAGTCTGAGCTCGCAGGCTGGTGGGGCTCATTGCCCTGAGAATTTCAGAAGCATGAGTGCAACATGCCTCTATTTTATAACAATAATAGACAAAAAATGTAGGCCACAGTGCTCTAAATCAAGCGTGCATCACTCCTTTGAAGTTACTGCCAGGAAGCCAGATCCAAAGGCCATTTAAAACAATCCCTATCCCAAAGGGAGTGCCACAGATACTTGAAAGATGAGCCTCTTCCCTTTGTCGAAGGCTATGCCACTTGGTGCCAAGCACACTCAGAACCCATATCCTCCCAACAACAACAAAAGCCTTTGGAAGAGCTTATAAATTTAAAGGACAAGGATTGGTAGAAAAGGCAGTGGGAGCCGTCTTAGGAAACCACAGGCCTGAATGCTCCATCCCACCCCCACCCCCACCCCTTCCCACCCAATAGGAAAGGTAGCTCCTATTGCATATGCTGCTACAGAGAAGTGAGCTGGCATTATTGAACCTGCCCAGCAACTCAAATTGGATACTCCCCTAATTATAGCCTTCCATCACTACCTAAGCAACCAACCTACAATTACGTTGGACTGTTCTTTTACGTGGACTAAGGGATTGTTTCCAATCCCACCATCTTTGTTATCATCCCCAGTGAAAATTTTCCAAAGTAAAGGGTTCTAAATCCCAGAATCCGTGTGCATATCTGTCCTTGCTGCAATCAAAGGTAAGATTCATTTGCAGGTCTCTGACCTCCTTTTGGTTACAATCAACACCTTTAGGGCTCAAATTACCCATGTCCAAGCAAGCTGTGGAATACTACCGAGTAAAAACAACTTGTGACCTCGGATCAGTGTTCAGGTCTCCTCTCTGGTGCCCTCTCCTAGATTCTCTGGCTTTCTATAGGGCAGGGCTTGTCTCCCTGTCACTCCACCTTTGCTCTTTTAGGAAGGTAAAAGCCCTGATGCTCCAAATAATTGGACAAGGAAAGAGAATCTTCTAATGTCTTTGCTCCCCAAAAAAAGTCTCCCTGTTTCTCTGAACCTTGGCAAGAATGGGCAATTCTTCTCCAAAAAGAGAGTCATCATGACAAAACAAGCTCTTTGGAACATATTCAGAGAGATTTTACCTAACTATTGCTCATAGTCTTAAATTTATTTGTTCATCTGTAATTCCTAATCAAGAAGGGCAGGGTCTCTCTCAAAAGTCTCTCTCTCTGACTCAAGGTTAGAAAGTTCTTGTGGTCCCCTGTTTAATTCCTATTTTACAAGCTATATCCAGGCAGCCAATTTTAGAGGCTTCCCTCCCAACAAACTGCTCAAACTTCTTAGGATTAAAAGCTCCCTATTTTTCAACTTCAAAAATCTTTTGCTCTTCCATGAAAATGAGTGGGATGGGGTGAAAACATAGAAATGAAATTAATCCCAGGGAGTAAGATCATTTGTCTTTACCCTGGCCAAATCCATTTTTGACCAGAAAAACTTTGCAGCCTTTGAGCCTTCCATAAATGGATTTTATATTAAAAGCAATGGGGAAACACTTAAAAATCTTTAAGAAGAAGATGACACAGTCAGATTAATGTTTTAAAACATCAATTTATCTACAGTGTTGAGGAAGGGATTGTAAAGACAAGAGACATCCATCAGGAAAACTAATTAGGAAGTCACAAAAAGATTATAAGAGCTTAAACTAGGGTAGAGACTATGTTGTTATAAAATATGTTACAGATGCTAGAAATGTGGATGTAATATTTATTATATTTGTATTGATTGGAGATGGGATCTAAAGGAAAGGGAAGAGTCAAGGTCCACTTAAAGACTGTAAACCTAGGTAACTGCAAGGATACTATCAACAGAAATGAGGAAGATTAGAGAGGCTTGGTTTGGGGTTGAAATACAATGAGCTCCATTTTGGAATGTTGTCATCTCAAGACTATGGCACTAATATAATTGGAGATATCTGACACATAGGTTGTACTGGAGTTCAAAAGAGAATTAGAATTGCATAGGCAGAATTCAGAGATATCTATGTCAAGATTCTAATTGAACCCACGGGAATATTTGAAATATCCAAGTTAGAAAGTGAGAAGAAAGTGCAGAACTGAGCCTTTAGGTCTTCTTACATTTAGTGACAGGTAAGAAGAGAACAATTTAGCAAATGAGTCTCTGAAGGAGTACAGATAGGAAAAGAACCAAGACAGAGAGAGCAGTGCACTGAAGAAAGGCTGTGAAAAACTAAGAGGAAGGGTTGTATAAGAACTTTAAAAATTAGAGAAAGGTCAAGAAGAAAGGAAACTGAGAAAAAAGTCATGAGACAGAGGCATGTTGGGTCTTACTAAAAGCAATATCCTGTGGCAAATTCTGCTTTGGGGTTAGCATTCATTCATTCACTTATTCTTTCATACAACAGAATTCATTAGTGGACAACTACTATTTTATTAGATCCTGGGTAGGTGTCAGGGCCAGGGAAAACAATTATGTCAACATACTTTCTTCCTTACACAATTTTGATTTGGAAAAATTGTAAAATTAATGGATTTTTGTCTTTAATGCATAATATCTCCTTTGTTTTCTCTCTTCTTTTACTACATGAGAACCCTTCAGGTTACTAGTGCCCTTGTGCTTCCTCCAATGAGGGATCTAGGGTGCTGGACCTGGAGTCAGGAGTTCAAATATATTCTCAGCAGATACTAGCTATGTGACCCTTGGCAAATCACTTAATTTCTGTTTGCCTCAGTTTCCTCAGATGTAAAATGAGGGTAATAGCACCCATCTCCCAATATTGTTGTGAGAGTCAAATGTGAAAATATTTGTAAAGTTTTCAACACAGTGCCAAGAACGTAGCATTCACTTAATACATGCTTGTTCCTTTCCTACAACAAAAAATAATCTTATGAAAGAATCTATGATCAGTCATTATCACATTACTATCAATGGAAGTCCATGTGCCATTTGTCCAAGGTAATTTTGTAGAATCTCAGTATCTCAAGATTGAGAAGAATTTGTAGGTTTTCTAATGTAACCTTTAATTGGATGGGATTCCTCTCTATGATATCTCTGAATAAGTAATCATACAAACTTTACTTAAAAAGACCTCCAAGTTGAAGCCTATAATTTTCTGATGCAGTCCAGTATAATTTTGGACAATTCTAATGGTATCACATGGAGACAAAACCCAAATCTTTAAAGTTTTTATGCATTTGATCTTATTAAGATAATAACAGTAGACATTTATAAATTGTTTTCAGATTCAGAGAACTCTTTATGTACCTTTTGTTGTTTTCTTTTAAACTTGTTCCTCATAATATCCCTTTCAGGTAAATACAAAAGGTACAACAATTATTTTTTTATATATGAGGTAACTGAGTCACAGAGAAGTTTAAGTGACCTTCCCATGCATACACAGCTAGAAAGTGACACAGGCTTTCTCAGATCTCCCCTAACTTTATGCTTTAATTATAGTATAGTCATTTATTGAATTCTCATCTATATTTTGGAATCAGTACTTATAGTTCATGGATTTGCCATCTATGAATTTATGAAGGAAAGCATTTTTCTTGTATATAATTATAACCATAAAATCATGTAGATTATCACAATTGCGCTAAACTTTTGCAATCTGAAATAATATGATATACATATTTACTATTTGAATAATATGTATATTTTCTACATTTTCATTACATAATCTGAATTGATTGATAATATAATATGACCATCTCTGTAATTCCTAGTGGCAATGACTAATGATATATAACTTTCATGAACCCTTCTCTTTCTATAAACAAGTCCAAATGACCACCAATTTTTGAGCACTTCTTTGTGGACATGTTGTTACTTGAGTTGATGAGGATGCCACTCATTTTGGTCATCTGATTGAAGCTCAGTTGTTCCAAAGGCTCCAAAACTAAAGTCAATCAGCCTTTATCTATAGTACTATTCCCAGATAATCTCAGGATAGAAAGTTAGTCTCAAGCTAAGCTTGGAAACTTGATTCATGCCCCAGTGAAAAACTATGTACCAAGGTAAGGTGAAAAAATGGAAAAAGTACTAGCCTGGGATATATGTGAGATCTGGCTTTGGGTATTTTCTAGCTATGTGACCATGAACAAGACTCTTAATCTCTCTCATCTTTGCTTTCTTACCCTATGAAATAAAGATACCTTCAGTACCTTCCTTCCAGGGTTATCATAAGGATCAGAGGATTAGTGGCTATATCAAATATATCCTCCTTCAGATGTGCTCCCTAATTCAAATATTCCATTCAAAAGTCATCATAATAATGATAGCTTGCATTTATATAACCTTAGTACGGGTAGGCACTATGCAAAGTACTTAATGAACACTATCTCATTTGATCCTGACAACAGTCCTGAGAGGTAGGTGCTATTATAATCCCCATTTTATAGATGATTATAATGAGGTAGACAGAAGGTCACACTGCTAGCAAGTGCCTACAGGTCATACTGATTCTAGGTCTAGTGTCACCTTGAAATAGCACAAGACCTCTTGAGCCTAATATCTCATTGTAACACTGACCTGAGAATTGTTCCTCATACAAAATATTCACCTTCCACCATCCCCAGTCTCCAGGATCTACTCCACACTTACTTTTTCTTAGAAGCCTTAACTTTCCTTCAGAAGTTAAGTTCCATTCAGAAGTTCTTTGTAACTTGAAAACCTTTCCTGGTTTCCCTGGTAGAAAGTAGTATCTCTTTTTTTTTTAAATAAGTTTTTAGGAGGCAACTAGGCAGCTCAGTGGATTGAGAACCAGGACTGTCTAGAAGGTTCTGAGTTCAAATATGACCCAGACTCTTTCTAGTTGTGACCCCATGGGGCAAGGTACTTAACCTCCATTGCCTATCCCTTACTGCTCTTTCACTTTGGAACCTAGTCATAGAATTGATCCTAAGAGAGAAGGTAAGATTTATAAAATAAAATAATTTTGTATATTTTTTATATTTCAATTATGTAGGTTCCCTACTACTTGAATGTAATTTCCTCGAGGACCAAGGATGGTTTCATTTTTGTTGCTGTATCTCCAGACCCTAACACAGTTCCTTGACATTAGTGAGCACTTGACAAATATGTTTATTGAACGGAATTGACCTAAAATGAAAGTGTTTGTTCCCTAATAAAGGATGCTTCTGTCATCTCCAGAGGTGTATGTGTACATGCACACAGAATGGGCTTTCCAGTGTTTCTTAAAAATCAGAAAAGAAAGTCCAACCCAACTCCTCCAAAAATGTTCTGTCAGGATAAGAATAATGTGGTTCAGAGGAAATTTGTCCCAGTCATCAGTACTTAGGGGTCATATTTGGGATGGGAGCATCATGTTATCTTATAGTTATCAAAGCATGGTCTGGAACTCCTAGAGGTCTCCAAAACCCTTCTAAGAGAACCAATGAAAACAAAGAGGAAACTGGAGAAAGAAATGTCAAACCACTCCAAGATCTTTGCCAAGAAAACCCCATGGACAGCACTGGTATGCTATGGTCCATGGGTTCACAAAAAGTCAGACACAACTGAATAACTAAATAATAATGAAGTCAAAACTATTTTTATAGTAATACTAAGAGATTTTAATTTATAATATGGAAAATATCAATATATGTAACCTACATAAACACAAGTTCTTAGAAAACCTATATAATTTGTAGAATGTAAAGGGGTCTTAAGACCATAAGGTTTGAGAATCATTGCCCTAGACACTGAGAAACTATCTAGTTTTTAGATAACCTTCTAAAATCCCAGCTTCTCTTTGTGAGGGAACCATAGAAAATGAGCCAAACACCATGGAAACCAAGTAGTACAGATCATAAGAAAAACAAAACTCTCTGGCATGCCTGAGGCTTTTGGCTATTTAAATTCATCTTGTATTAACCCAGGACCTCCCAGAGCCCATGTCAGAGTCTCACCTGAATGGGCCCTTTAAGGCCCCAATATTCCAGTTTTTAAAGCATATATTTGACTGCTGGACTCCACCTTACCTGCCCTGGGTTGCCACAAGCAAACATTTCCTCCATTTTATAGCATTCTCCTGGAAGAGCTGGAAGGACAGAGGTCCTTAACAGCCAGAGAAGCAGCACACATGGAGACCATAGATAGAATGGAGCCGCCAAGCTCCTGGCACATAGGAGAATCTTAATAAATACTTGTTGACAGATCAATCATCATCACAACAGCCACAGGTGATGTTTACATAGAGCTTTAAAGTTTACAAAGTGCTTTACATCCATTATCTGATTTTAATTTTCTCCCAATGGCAATTCTCTATTGTTCTGGACAAAGGAATGCCATGCCATAGTCTTCTACTAGGGATTCTTTGCTTCCCACCCCTGCTGTCATCCTACCATTTATCCTTTCCCCCCAGCTAAACCCTTGAGTCCCAGGTTCCCTCAAATCATGATAGGGACTTTCTAATTCTGCATCTCTCCAAGTGATAGTCATAAAAAGCTGATCTGTTTTTTTAATTTTTTTTTTCTCAGTGCAGAGAGTTAAGTACACAGCAAGTTTTGTTATTCGTGTTGTGTAACCAAGGTGGGTCTATACAGGACTATTGGATCAACAGTTATGAACAACTCACTAAATAATTTCAATCAATGCAAGCCAACATCCATTTAACTGACTTTAAAAAAAAACTGAGCTGACTGAATTAACTCATTGTTTTGATATCACGTAACAAAGTCATAGAAAAATCAGAGCAAAAAGAGGAAACATAGATATAGATATGACTATATAGGTACATATTTGCTAATTGGTTTCCCTTAGGCAATTCATAAGGATCCTAGCAAAATAATTTTGGACCAGTTGAAACTAAATCCAATCCCATATATAACAGAACCAATCACTTCCCTGTTTAAATGAAAGTGTGTGTGTGTGTGTGTGTGTGTGTGTGTGTGTTTGTGTGTATAAAATCCAGAAGTTCCTTTACAAGGGATTTGCTAAAACCAGCTCTTGTGGCATATGGAAAGCCAATTGTTAAATTTTCAGTGTAAACACTTCTGCTTCATTAATAGGCAAATACTACAAATCAGAACTTGACTTATTGCCTTGTTGATTTTGTCTAGATTATGAAAGTGATGGAAAAAAACTAATAATGTGGACTCAACTTTAAAATATGATTTGGGAATCGGTGGTTAAATATTTCCCAGCTTACCCCTGAGTAAGACTGTGTTAACATGCAAACACATATTTAGTGAAAGCATTAATTAGTCCATGTGCTTACTTTTTGGCCAAGTTTTACCTTTGGAACTTTTTCCTTGAACTTTTGTTTTTAAAATGTTATTTTCTGCTTTAGTGCAGGAATTTTAGACACAAGTCTCCTAATTGAATGCTCATGAGTCACTCCTGGGCATGTTTCCCCTTTTGCTTTAACATCTTCTAACACAGGCAATGATCTGGAGAAAAGCAAAGTAGATTTGGAGTCAAGCAATACACTGGTTTGGAGACCACTGCCTTAAGTAAACTCACAGGTCTAGGTTGGGCAAAAAGTCTTTGAAGGATACCAGACATCCCTCTCCTTCCTATTCATTCATCAAATTCATATTTGTTATCCTGGGATCATAGACCACATGAAAATAATCCTTCATGAAGTGAATGGAGCTTTAATCCACTTCCATGTATTAAGGTTGTATCAATGTGTGTGTATGGGAATGATGACATATTAGAGATAAGTTCAGGGTTTTTCAACACTTTGTTTCTTATGACCCCTTTTGGTAGTCTAGTGAATCCTAAGTTCCTCTTCTTAGGAAAGAAAGTTAATATATAAGATATGCAGCATTACAAAGAAATCTAATTATATTCAAATATGAATATCAAAATAGTCAAAGTTCCAAGCTCACAGACATACTGAAGTCTATTCATGGATTCCTTGAGGGTCTGTGAACCTCAGATCTTGCCTAAATTTCTGTGACATGATTAACTAAACCTTGTATATGGTCCTGTAAAGGTCTGACTAAATGAGCAGAGAAGATTGACTGTCCATATTATGCATTTCCCTGTAGATAACAAGAATATCAATTCTCTCCCTTATATGCAATGCATATAGCACCATTATTCACTTGTAAGCCTATGATGTTCAAGTAAGCCTTGGCTTCTCCTAAGCCTAGGAAGGCTTATATAATTAAAGAATAGTTTACGGTTTTGCCTTCTGGAAGATTCCAGTGGGGTATCTTGGAACCCTTGAAATTCTAACAAACAATTACATGGAAGTATTCTCCATGTGGGTGTATTTTTTTGGAAGCTAGTAGCTAAGGAAGGAATTGAGCTGATACCCTCAGACTGTTTTCCTCCCAACAGAGAAATAAACAATGCTTCAGGTTCTCACTCACCTGAGGGAAGTTTGAAGGAAAAAAAAAAAGCAATCTTCAGATAGGCACATGCATGGACTTGAAATGGAAATTAGTGGTATCTCTTCATGGGCAGGCTTTGGCCTCTGAGAACTGATCTCTATAGATGTCTCAGAATGGCATATCCTGAGGGGAACAAGCTACACAGGGAAGCTTTCTGACTCTGGTTGGTAACCAGAGGAGCATCTGCCAAAACATAAACCTCAGAAGCTCTGCTTGAACATGAGTTTGACTGAGTGAAAATACTTTGGACAGTGTTTCTGTTACCTGAGCTGACAAACGGTCTGGCTGGCTCTGTATCCCAGCAGAATGCTCTAGGGTATTCCTATTGCTGAAATGTACTGGGGCAGCTAGGAACGGTTCAATGGCATGAAGCCCTTTTGTTTCTGAAAGGAAGAAGATGAGCATGAGAACCTGGAATTACAGTGCCCCCTTTATTTGAGGATGAAGTCAAAGCCTGCAGTGGCCACACTCCCACTCCATTCAGAAACAGCCTAGCCAGTGGTAACCATATTTTCCTTTTCAAAAAGAATGCTCTGGGCTTGTTAATATGCTTAGGGTCACTCAAATGAAATGAAAATCTTGTTTGGAAGGTCATGTCTGGAGTGACCATCTGGCTTATACATTCTTCACTCAACACATCATCCTTGGTTAGCACTGACATGGTTGGCTGGTGTGAAGGGAAAAAGAAATCTTCTTTAATTGACAAAAGCATGGAGATGCGGCAGAACATCTGAGCTTTTACCTAAGAGAAACGGAAAAGCATAGAGGTGAGAGATAAGGCAAGTTTTTTTTAAGGACCCTAATAAAAGGCAAAATACTCCTAAAGCAGAAATATGACTATTACTCTTCTGCTCAAAAATCTCCACTGTTTTTTTAAATTACCTATAATTATATATATATATATATATACACACACACATATATATATATATATGTCTTGAGTCTGGTATGTAATCAATAAGCACTTATGTGTTATGCACTATGTTAAGCTCTGAGGATAGAAAAGAAAAAAAATATGCCTTGCCCTCTAGTAGCTGACATTCTAATCTGGCTCCTATATTGCTATGCTAACATTTCTAGTATAAAATTGTATACCTTCTTTTTCTCTTACTTGCTTTAGTGTTAAATGAATTTCAGCTATTATAATTATCATAGGAAACTGTAATGTTACTTGAACAAATGAAATTTTGAATGAGGAGGCTTTCAAAACAATACGAAAGTGTGATCATCTTCTAGTAAACAAAGATTTTCCATAGTCAATTGGAAAGAGGACTGATTTTGGAGATTAAGGGTTAAGTATACTTAGCATACTAAATATAAAAATTCTAGCTCTGGTGTCTATTAGCTGGCTGATTAGGATCTTCAGTCTTGTCATTTTTTTTCCAAGAGATTTGGATTAAGTAACTGAAGAGGTTTTCTCTCATTCTGAATCCCTATGAGGTTGTAAAATTCTTTCATTTGATGGAATCCAAACATTTTTAGATTGTAAACTCCAAGAGAATAGTGGTGTTTATACCACTAGTGTCTAGCATAAAACCTTGCCTACAATAATTACTTTAAAAATGTTTATGACTAGAAGCCTTCCAGTATGATCAGGTCTAAAATAAAGATGCCCATTATCACCACTATTATTCAATTTTGTACTAGAAATGCTGGTATAGCAATAAGAGAAGAAAAAATTGAAGAAATTAGAATAGGTAATGAGGAAATAAAATGATCACTCTTTGTAGATGATATGATGGTATACTTAGAGAATCCTAAAGAATCAACCAAAAAACTAATGACTTTAGCAAAGTTGCAAGATATAAAATAAACCAGTATAAGTCATTAGTGTATCTCAATACTACCAATAAAACCCAACAGCAAGAAATAGAAAGAGAAATCCCATCTTAAATAGCCACAGACAATACAAAATACCTGAGAGTCTACCTACTGGCAGAAACCCAAAAATATGGTTACAATTACAAAACACTTGCCACACAAATAAAGTCAGATCTTAATAATTGGAAAAGCATTAATTGTTCATGGGTAGGTCAAGCCAATATAATAAAAATGACAAGTCTACCAAAATCAATTTACCTATTCAATGTTATACCAATTAAACTACTCAAAAATTATTTCATAAAGTTAGAAAAAAATAAAATTCTTCTTGGAGAATAAAAGGCCAGAAATATCAAGGAAAAAGAAAAAAATGAAGGAAGATGGTTTAGTTGTACAGATGTCAAACAGTTTTATAAATTGGCAACCATTAAAAGAGTCTGGTACTGGCCAAAAAATAGTGGATCAATGGATTAGATTAGGCACCCAATACACAATAGTAAATTATCATAATAACCTAGTGCTGACACACCCAAATATCCAAGCTTTGGAAGAAGATTTCACTATTCTATAAAAACTGCCTAGAAAACTTGAAAACAGTATGGGCAAATCTAGGTATAGACCAACACTTCATGCCATATACTAAAATAAAGTAAAAATGGATTGAGATAAAGGGTGATACTATAAAATTAGGAGAGCATGGAATTGTTTACCTATCAGATATATAGATAAAGGAATCATTTATGTCCAAACAGGACACAGAGAACATTGCAAGATATAAAAAAGATAGCTTTGAAAATGTTAAGTTTAAAAGGTTTTATACAAACAAACCAATGCAAACAAGATTAGAAGAGAAATAAAAAACTGGAAAAAAATTTATAGCAAGGATCTCTGACTAAGGTCTCATATCTCAATTATTTAGAGTTTAAAGCAAACTTATGAGAACATAAAGCATTCCCCAATTGACAAATGGTCAAAGGATATGATAAAATATAATTTAATCAACTTCAATTTATAGTTATTATTTTATACCTCTGAATATTCTCAGCATATAATCCTAATAAATATTCAGTATTTTATAGATGTTATAAGGAATAATCCCAATTATTAATTAATTAAATAATTATAAGAGAATCAGTCATCAATAATCAGATTGTGAGTAGAATAACAAAGAAAATCCCTTGAAGTGTCTTACAAAAACATCTTTACCAAGAAGATTTTTTTTTTTGGCGCATATGCCTCCAATGGCCTGGAATGTGTCCAGACATTATGATATCTCTGTTGGCTTTGAAGCTACAATAGTGACCTTGGCTTTTACTATATATGCAATGGATGATTATTTCATAGAACAGAGATAAGAAAAAGACCTGACCTTCTTGAAGAAGGAAATTTTCTAAAAAATGAAAACTCTGGTTGCCTCTTTTAAGAAGAAATATCTAGATGACCACTCCCCTTTTTAAGGAGGGGGAAAGGTCTGTGTAATCTGATTCTATGCATATCAGTGGACAGATGAGCTCTGGGTCTTTGCCCAAACTGGAATGGGGCTAGACCCTGACATTTTGTAATTTATATCTTTCTAAATGTATATCTTTTAAAATGTTAATATTGTTTACCAGGATTTTTTTTTCATTTTTACAACATTAACAGGAAATTCTCAGATGAAGAAATTAAAACTATTTTTAGCTAAATGAAAAGATGCTCCAAACTACTATTGATTAGAAAATAGCAAATTAAAACAACTCTGAGGTACCATCTCACACCTATCTGACTGGCTAATATGATTTTTAAAAAAAGGGAAAATAATAATCGTTGGTAGGTTTTCTGTGAAAATTGGGACACTAACACTTTTGGTGGGGCTGTAAACTGATCCAAACAATGTAAAGAGGAATTTGGAACCATGCCCAAAAGGCTATAAAACTGTGCATATACTTTGACCCAGCAATACCACTTACTAGATCTATAGCCTAAAGAAATCAAAGGAGAAAAGGGCCTACTTGTATACAAATATTTATAACAGCTGTTTCTGTGGTGACAAAGAACTGGAAACTAAAGGGTTGTCCATCAATTAATGAATGAACAAGTTGTGGTCTGTGACTATAACAGAATACAATTATGCCATAAGAAATGATAAACAAGAAAATCTCAAAAAAAAAAAAACCCAAACCCTTGAAAGACTTATTGGAAGTGATGCAAAGTGAGGGGAGCAGAACCAGGAGAATATTGTACACAGTAATAGCAATAAAGTACAATAATCAACTATGAATAAATTGTTCCTTATCAGCAATGCAAGGATTCAGGATAACCCCAAAAGGCTCTCAATTGCCACGGATGGTGTATGAATACAGATTGAAGCATACTATTGTTCAAATTATTTCCTCTCTGAATTTTTTGCTAGTTGGAAGTTGGAAGTAGCATGTCTTCTTTCATGGCATGATGAATACAGAAATATGTATTTATAATACGTGTATTAGCTGCCATCTTGCAGAGAGGAGAAAGGTGGGATAAAGGGAGAGAACAAGAATTGCAAAATGTCAGAAAACAATTATTAAAAATTGCATTGACATATAAAAATGACTTGTAATCATCAAGTAAGATATATAAGTAATTTGTATCTTTTATGTCATTTGTTCATTAATTGAAATTACTTCTTAAATGGCTACTTGGAGGCAGGGGTATATTTGATCAAAAGGTGACTGATAGGGTGATTTAAGGAAGTAATTCATAGAGAAAATACTTAATTTAAAGGAGTATTACATTAGCTAGACCCCTGTGAAGATATTGTTAAGACCTATCTTCATAGGTCTTAAATAGTATACTGCTCAAATATATTTTGGAAGAAATTTCCCCTTTCCTCAAAATTTGAGATCTGAGAGGAGGTTTTATAGTAAAATTCAGGGAGTAATAAAAATTAAAAGTTAAAGATAAGCATCTCTTCTCAGTTCTACCACTTAAATTCTTTGAGAACTTGCCCCAATTACTTATCCTTGGCTTTAGTTTCCTCATTTGCACAATAGAGGTTGGGGAAATAATTTAATTCAATTCTACAGTCATTGATTATTCCCTTACTATTCAGAAGTGCTAAGCACTTGGAAGAAAAAGTCAAAAAATTATAATGGCAATTCTTCCATGCCTAGAATTCTCTCCCTTCTAATCTTCATATCCTGGCTTCCTTGTCTTCCTTAAAGATCCAGATTCTATGAGAAATCTTTCCTTGTCCCCTTTAATGATAATGCTGCACCTCTGTTGATTATTTTCAATTTATCCTTAATAAATCTTGTTTGAACATGACTTTTCACATGTTGTCCTGCCCACCTCATTAAACTATGAGTTTCTGGAGAGAAGGACTCTTTCCAAGTCCCCACTTTCCAGAAATTTTTAATCTATAGAATTAGATCAGATAACTCTGACTTTCCTTTCTTGCTCTAACATTATATCATTTTAACTAGAGCAAACAGAAGGTGTTTTCACTAGATTTTAGGACAGAAAGAAAGGAAGAAGTCATTAAATTCAAATGTAGATTAAGTGAAGTTGATCTTCTGGAAAATCTATCTTTCTTTGGTCAGTTACTAGAAGAGAAGGTTTGTGGCTATTTCCTTGGGAATAGAAACTAGGATTTTCACATTTGGCTTATGAATCAGGATAAAAGGTCTGTCACATGGCTGGAGTCATATTTGAGATGGGTAGATTAGACTTTTGTGATAAGTGAGGAAGCTGCCTGGCAGTTAAATATCACAAGAAAACAAAATTAGTAGGAATCTCTTGCCAAAGAAAGGGTCATGGGCACTAGGGATTTCTTTTCTTTTTTTTTAAATTTAAGTGATAAAAGGATATCTGAAATGGTTGAGAATATGTGGGAAGAACATGCCTGTTAAGAGGGAAATTGTTTAAGGGCTGAGATGGTGCCACTAAAACTCCAAATAAGTTACTCTAAATTTCTTGTTACCTAACTTATTGTGATATAGACAAAGAAACCCAAGGATACTCCTATCTCCTGAAATAAAAAGTCCTAGTAACTTCATCAGAAATTAAAACTGAGTACTCAAGAGAAAATGATGTCTGAATGGTCCCTGAAAACAATTAGAGAAATAACAGAATTGTAGAAAGACAATTGGATAAACTCAAATTGAATTTTTTCCTCTGTACCCAGGTTTTATTCAAAACAATGAGTTCTCTTAATTGGTTAACTTGATTATTTTGATTTGTTGAATGTCAAGTTTAATTTATCACCATTGCAAATGAACTGAACTTAAAAGGTCTGATCACAATGAAAAAAAAAAAGCATATAATGGTTAAAGACTGCACCAGAAGAAATGAGTCTTAATTCAAACAGTTCATTTATATCTTGAAGGCAAGTATCAGCTCCAGCCAAGGTGGGTGGGAGCCCAATATGGCAGAAAAGGTACAAGACCCATTTGATTTCTACTAAATTACCCTCCAAAAAGCAATGAAATAATACCCCAAAACAAATTCCAAAGGTGTACAAGGCCTTAAATGGAAAGGCACTCCAGGCATTCCACATAGTACTGACCAGCATATGGGAAGAGGAAGACATGCCCCCAGAACTCAGAGATGCCTCCATCGTAGCCCTATACAAGAACAAAGGCTCATGAGTAGCCTGTGACAACTACAGAGGCATCTTACTACTCTCCACTGCCGGAAAGATCCTCACCTGTGTTATACTCAACAGACTCCTGTCATCTGTTTCAGAGCAGAACCTGCCTGAATCACAATGTGGCTTCCGACCAGATCGTAGCACCATCGACATGGTCTTCACAGTGAGGCAAATGCAGGAAAAATGCCTTGAGCAGAACCTGAGTCTCTACATTGTCTTCATAGACCTGACAAAGGCATTTGACACAGTAAACAGGGACGCATTGTGGGTGATCCTCAGCAAGCTCGGCTGCCCAGCAAAATTCGTCAAACTGATCCATCTCTTTCATATTGACATGACAGGGGAAGTCCTATCTGGTGGAGAGACTTGCGATCGCTTCAACATCTCCAATGGCGTGAAACAAGGCTGTGTCCTCGCTCCGGTACTATTCAACCTATTTTTCACCCAAATATTACGACATGCTGTGATGGATCTAGACCTGGGCGTCTACATCAAATACCTGCTGGATGGCTCACTATTCGACCTTCACTGCCTGACTGCAAAAACAAAGACAACAGAGAGACTCATCCTGGAAGCTCTCTTTGCCTGTGCTCTCATGGCCCACCAAGAAAATCATCTTCAAACCATTGTGGACAGGTTCTCCACCACAACAAAACTGTTTGGTCTGACTATCAGCCTCAGCAAAACAGAGGTGCTGTTCCAACCTGGACCAGGGAGGCCAACGAACCAGCCATGCATTACAATCGACGGCACGCAGCTTTCTAATGTCAACACTTTCAAGTACCTGGGCAGCACCATCGCCAATGACGTTTCCCTAGACCACGAGATTAATGCCAGGATCCAAAAGGCCAGCCAGGCACTCAGGCGGCTGCACTCCAAAGTCCTCCAACACAGAGGTGTAAGCACTGCGACGAAGCTCAAAGTGTATAACGCAGTGGTCCTCAGCTCGCTCCTGTATGGCTGTGAGACATGGACACTGTACCGGAAGCACATGAAACAGCTGGAGCAATTCTACCAATGCTCTCTCCGGTCAATCATGAGGATCCGATGGCAGGACCGAATCACCAACCAGGAAGTCCTCGACAGAGCCAACTCCACCAGCATCGAAGTCCTGGTCCTCAAAACCCAGCTACGATGGTCTGGACACGTCATCTGCATGGACCCACAGCGAATACCAAGACAGGTATTCTATGGTGAATTGTCAGCTGGACTCAGGAAACAAGGCCGACCAAAGAAAAGATTCAAGGATCAGCTAAAGTCCAACTTGAAGTGGGCTGGTATTACACCAAAACAACTAGAACTCGCTGCCTCTGTCAGAAGCAGCTGGCGAACCCACATTAACCATGCCGCCACCACCTTTGAAGATGAGTGACGTCGACATCTTGCCGCTGCGGGTGAATGCCAACACCAGGCCACAGCCGCACCTCCCGTAACAACTGGAGTCCCATGCCCCATGTGTCACAGACTGTGCGCCTCAGCCTTTGGACTCCAAAGCCACATGAGGGTACACCATAGATGAAACTGCACAAAGACAGTAGTCATTCTCGATCACTGAGAGACTACTATATATATGTATATATATAGTTCTATAACCATAAAATATGATCAAATCAGTGTTCTCACTATGACAGGATGGTATGCATCAATCTACTCCACTATGGCTCACCTAGTCAAGCCTCTCACTTTTCAGAAGAAATTGCCTAACCACAAGTCTCCTATGTGTGTTGCCACCATATTGGAATATATGCTCCTTGCGGACAGGGTTATTTTTTTTTTTAATTTCTTCTGTATACCTTCAGTGCCTGGTATAGGGCCTTACTCACACTATGTACTTAATAAGTGTTTATTGAATTGAATAAAGTTGAATTGACAGCCAGTCATTCCTTATCAAAAACATCATCGGCTACAAAAATTTGTTATAATAATGAAGGTAAGTAGTTAATTTACTTGGTGAAGAAGACTGTTTTATCTAGACAAGATGCCGTTGAGATATCATAGAACTACATTATTGAAGTCCCTGGTCTAAAGTAAAATAAAAAAAATCATTTTCTTTAAAAATAGTAGCAACTTCCAGATCATCAGCAGTAAGATGACAGACTAGATAGTCATTCCATGAGATATGGATGTAGAAGTGAGGGAACAACTGCTTCCCTCAGGGTAGAAAATGAAAGGAATGAGTTGAAATTGTTGATAAGGTTGCCAACTTAATGACTGGAAATAGATGACATCTTTAAAAACAGGGAAGTAAGAAGGAGTGATGGGTGTGAGCAGGAGGGAACTAATGAGTTCTTTCTTGAGTATGCTGATTTTGAGATGCCTCTGGGTGATAGGCATATAAGACCAGAACTCATGAAATAGATGGGGGCAAGAGAGATAGAGAAGCATAGATATGATAGACAAAGCCATCAGAGATGATAGATCAGAGACACACAGATAAGACAGACTGCTAGATAAAGAGAGAGATACAATGGGAGGAATTGGGAAAGAGCCATAAGACACAATGACACTTTAAGTATGAGACAGAAATGATCATTCAGAAAAAAATAAAGAAATAAACAACCCAAGAAAGAGCTGTCTTAGAGTTAGGAGAAGACAGCAAGAAATAACAATGTTAACAACAACAAAGAATATATAAGAGAAAAAGATGGTCAACAGTGTTTTAAATGATGTAGATAAGTTTAAAAGGATGACGAATAAGAAAAAAGTCATTGGATTTATCATTTAAGGAAGAATTGCAGAGCACCAGGTCTAGAGCTGGAAAAACCTGGATTCAAATGTGGCCTCAGATACTTCCTGGCTGCATCACCCTAGGCAAGTCACTTTACTCCCATTGTCTAGCCCTTATCACTCTTCTGTCTTAGAATTGATATCAATTTTAAGACAGAAGGTAAGGGTTTAAGGGGGGAGAGAGAGTGACAGAGAGGCAGAGAGAACTGGTAACCATGGAGAGAGGAGATTCAATCTAGCTGAGCTCAGAAGCCACATCACAAGGATTTGAGAACTGAGAAGGTAAGATTGAAGATGCATTTTTTCAGTAAGAGGAGAAACTGAGGACAGCAATGTTTAAGGATTGGTGAGGCCATTTAAGATGAAGCTATACATCCTGATCCAGGGCTTTTAAGGAGCATATAAATCCATTCCAAATTTTTGCTTATCTCTGAAGGCTTTTTATATCTGACATTTCAATGAAAGCAGGAGAAAAATAAGAGACTGCAAAAAAGAATTATGATTTTTGCTTCCTTTTTGCTCCTTAAGGCAATGATCTAGCTCTAAAAGGCTTATGAACTGAAGATCATAATAATAACTTCTTATCAGTTTTTTTCTGGGGTGAAACTGTTATAAGCAGACTATAAAATAAATAAAAAGTAAAAAAAAACTGATATCTTCAAATAAAACAGTTAATAGAATAATGTTATTTTCAATTCAACATTCACTAGGTATAATCTGCTTTATGATAACTTGGTCACTAAGATCTAGATTTACAAAATGAAAGAAAAGGGACTTAGGGATTTAACTCCATTCAACAGGCATTTATTAAAAATCTAGTATGTTAAAGGAAAAGCAGTGTGTTATGGTAGAATGCTGACTGTCAGAAATACCTGGGCTCACGTAATACCTCTGAAAAACATTGGTCCCCCTGGATCAAAACCTAGGAGTCATCCTGGATTCCTCAATATCTCCCACCACCATATTCAATCTTTTGTCAAGGTCTATTGATTTCACCTCTTCAGCCACCACCCTGGTATGGACCCTCATCACCTCACACCTGGACTATTACAATAGCCTGCCAGCCAGGCAGCCTACCTCAAGCCTCTTCCTCCTCCAGGCCATCATCTTCCATTCAGCTGCCAAAGTGATTATTCTAAAATATAGATCTGATGAGGTCACCTTAGACTCAATAAACTCCAGGGGCTGGCTCTCTATCACATCTAGGATCAAATACAAAATTCCCCATGAAGCATTTGAAGCTCTTCATCACCTCACCCCCTTCTAACTTTCTGGTCTTCTCACACCTTACCGTCCTCATGTATTCTTTGGCCTCCTTGCTGTTCCATAAGCAAGATATTCT
Source organism: Monodelphis domestica (assembly GCF_027887165.1). Classification (NCBI taxonomy): domain Eukaryota; kingdom Metazoa; phylum Chordata; class Mammalia; order Didelphimorphia; family Didelphidae; genus Monodelphis; species Monodelphis domestica. Next base: position 622,919,622 of record NC_077227.1, read on the forward strand.
ATCTCTAAGTCCCCAACATTTTCTCTGATTATCCCAGCTTCATGAAGTGTTATCCCTCCTCATCTTTATCTCCTGATTTGTCTGGCTTCTTTCATATCCCAACTTGAAGTCTCACCTTCTTCAGGAAGCCTTTCCCAATCCTCTTCACTATGGTGCCTTTTCTCTCCTAATTATTTCCTATTCATCTTGCAGATATCTCATTTGTACATATTTGTTGTTTCCCCCATTATACTGTGGGATCCTTGGGGTCTTTGGGTTTTTTTTAATTATTCATTCATTTAAGTCATATTCAGTTTTTCATGACCAAATTTGAGGTTTTCTTGTCAAAGATACTGGAGTCATTTACCATTTCCTTCACTAACTCCTTTTATAGATGAAGAAAATGAGGTAAATAGGGTTGTCACTTTATCTAAGGTCACACAGCAAGTAAGTATCTGTTACTGGATTTGAACTCAGATCTTCCTGACTCCAGACTCACCATTCTATCCTATGCACTGACTCAGATTTTTGACAATCCTTATATACATAGGGCTTAGCATAGTACCTGGCACATAGTAAGAACTTAATAAATTCTTATTTACTGACTGTCTTGAAACATTGGGCAAGTATCCTCTTAGTTCCCTAAATAGTCTCCTTTGACATGTAAAAATCTATATATGAGTAGGGAGTTTCCATACCAGAATTGTCATACTGAGAAGAAATTACAAGTCAAGTCAACAAGCATTTAAGTCCTTACTGTGTGCTAGGCACTGTATGAAATGCCCAGGAAACAAATAAGAGCCCTCAAGGAATTTATGTACCCTAATCAGGGAAAATAACACAGAATAGGGAGCTAAAAAGAGGAGGGATATGGAGAAGGTACCTTCATAAGATCATGGTGGCAAAGTCTGGAGAGCTAGAAGCAGAACTTATTGAGGAACCAAGGATAACTGGTCTGGGCCCTCCTTCAAAATGGAGGTTCTGAAAGGAAGTCGCCAATGGGAAAAGTGGGCCTCTGAGTTACAGAGATATTCCTGGAAGCAGAGACCACAAGTGGTGAAGAAGCTTCCAGAGTGAATAGGAAGCTGAGTAATGCTGCTTCAGTTTGAGTCAGAATCAGAGGTGGAAAAAGAATGAATGGTGGCTGGATTACAGATAGATTTCTCTTAAACAATAGAAGACAGGAAGGAAGGGATGGAAGAAGTGAAACGAAGGAAATAAGAAAGGAAGGGGAGGAAGGGAAGAATTGAAAGGATAGAGAAAGTGAAGAAAGAAGAGAGAAGGAAGGATGGGATGGAGAAAGGAAGGAAAGGAAGGCAAGAAGGAAAGATGAAAAGAAGATATTACATATGGTTGAAGGAAGAAAAAATTGAGTTCTTGAGAGAATTTTGACATTTCTGGTGGGGTGAGGAAGGGCCAACACTTCTCCTGCCATTGCTTCCCACTACTCACAAGAAGTACTAGAATTCTAAGCTACTTACATAGATGAAGGAAGCGGGGCAAGAGTTATTTCTAATTTTTAACTTTTAAAGCCCTCTTCCTCCTTGCAATTGTCATAGGCCTAGGAGAGGGTCAAAGGACCACCCAGAATTTGAGGCATTTCCCAAAGCAAAATGCCAGTGACTCCAGCCAGTGACAACAATGAGGAAAGCAGAGGGGGTCAGAATGCAGCATAGGTTTAAAATGTTTTTAAAAGCTTGTGTTTCAGGTTCTCCTTTCAAACCTCCAGGTGGCATCAGGAATCAACTATTATTTACTAACCCTCTTCTAGTAGAATGTCAGCTCCTCCATTAAAGCACAAGTTCATGTATGTGCATGTGTGTCTGCACATTTGTGTGAGGCAATATGTGATAGGCTGCCAGGTATAGAGTAGACAAAAAAAGTCTTTTCTGTCTGGGAGTTTATTCTCTGTGGGAGGGATTGATATTCTGTTGGATAGTTTGCACTTAGAGTAATCATAAAAGTTTGTTGTTATTGTTATTCGATCATTTTCAATTTTGTCTGACTCTTTGTGATTTGGGGTTTTCTTGGCAAAGATCCTGGAGTAGTTTGCCATTTCCTTCTTCAACTCATTTTAGAGATGATAAAACTGAAGGAAAGAGGGTTGTGACTTGCCCAGGGTCACACAGCAAGTGTCTGAGGCCAGATTTCAATTCATAAGATGATTCTTACAGATATTTTTAAAGTACTCTTTGATTTACAAAAATGATTCACACATAATCGACATTTACTAGATACCTTCTATGCTTCAGGTTCCATTTTGGGCACTGGAGGTATAAGCATGTAACAATTTCTACTTTCAAGAAAAATACAAGTATAAATATATACACAATAAAAAATTAAGTGAATAAGTTCAAATGTAAACAAAATAGTTAAATATAAGATAGTTTGAGAAGAAAAGCAATAGTAATTTAGTATATCAGGAAAGGTCTCATGAATAGGATGATTCTGGAGCCAGATCTTAAAGGAAGAGACAGATTCTATGAAGTTGAGATAAAGGGGCATATTCCTGGCATACAAGATATCCATTGTAAAGTCACAGAGATGAGAGATGGATTAAGTGTAAAGAAAAGAACAATTGGGGTAGATCACATGTTGTAGGCATAGGGGTGGGGTAGAACAAATACTATTATAACTATTGTATAGATGAAGAAAACGGAGATCTGAAAATAGAGATTTATTTACTTGCAGAGTTTTGGAGCTAAAAAGTACCTTGGAGATTGTCTTAAGATCTCATTATACAAGTAAAGAAACTGAGGACTAAAATCTAAGGTGATGACTTACTTGTCCAAGATTGTAGAACAAATAAAAAATGGAAAGCAAGATTTAAGCCTAGACCTTATGACCCCAATTCCAGTACTTTTCCTTTGCCATTTCATCTCCAAAGTGGGAGAGAGGAATTGACAAAGTATTCTTTTCATGATATTATGGGATCCTACAGAAAACTTTGCCATGTTTTATTGTTATTTTTTCCCTGGCTTCAGGTTTTCCAAGACAACCCTATGGACAGTTATGGTCCATGAAGTCATGAAGACTTGGACACAGCTGAATAACTGAATAATAACAACAGAAAAACTATGTTAGAATTGCAAAGAACTTTGAAAATATTTCCTATGAATTTGGAAAAATCTTAATAATTCCCCAAAAAGTCCATTTTAAAGAAATAAACAAGCTGTTCTCCATTTTCCCCATCCTAGCCTATTATATCTTTATTCTCATCATTAAATATGCATTTTAATTTCCTCATCTACAGCGGCTGAGTTTTTTGTTCATAAAGTTCAAATAACAAATGATCCTTTTCAATTTGACATCTACTGCTGAGTTGGCACGAGAGATTGGCATGAGAGCACACATTTATACCACAGACACAGAGATATGTCTCAGAGAGAGTCATCCACCCACCTGGAACAAAGCTCAGACCAGAAGTTCAGGCACGATTACTTTGCCTTTAAAGTTGTTGAGGTTTCTTAGTCATCATGGAAGATAGATATGTTTGACAGTGCCATGGCATTTTCTTTCCATTTTAGTTATTTGCAGAAGAACTCCTCATGGCTTACGGATGCAAAAATAAACCAGGGCTCAGTCTCTGAGCAAAGTCACATGTTGTATGGTTCCCTCCATTGGAATGTTACCTCCTTGAGTGCAGGCACTATAAATTTATGGCTTGCATTTGTATCCCTATCTCTTAGCATAGTGCCTGATCCAAAGTAAGTGCTAAATAAGTCATTATTTCCTTCCTTCCTTCCTTCCTTGCTCTCTTCCTTCTTTCCTTCCTTTCTTCCTTCTTTCCTCTCTTCATTCCTTCCTACCTATCTTTCAGGTAATAGCAATATTGCAATTAAGAATCTGTCCATAAGGAAATAGTAAATTGTCTTTTAGAAGGTTTCATATAGTCAGAAACTTTCTGGCTACAATGGAAACAACCAGATGCTTTTGTTTAAAAAAATAGTAATAACAAATTAGACTATTTAAGCCATTGTTGAACTTGTATAGATTTTATTTGGTTTTTGCTTTCATAAATACTTCATATCTGTCTAATTTTCTTTTCCATTTGGGGAAACCAGACAAATTGGTTAAGCTGAAACAAAGATGCTCTGCAAGTAATTATTCTTTATAATTGGTCTTCTGTAGGCCATCTTCTAAAGCCTTAATGATTTAGCTTAAACGACTTAAGTTTGGTTTTATTTTTTGAGCTTTTTAAGATTTTTTTGTTCATTTCCAAATTGAAATACCCATTATGTGAAGACAAGCCTATACTCTCATCTCATAGGAAGAATGATGTCATGTCTTAGTCCTTTCATCCATCCTAAGGGAGTGATACATTGCCCATGTTACAAATGTACCAAGTTGTCCTTCACCAAAAATGGAAACTAGAAGCAAGTTCAATGGTTAGAATTCTATGTGAATGGCTGGACTAGTTTGGATTCAATTTCACTGCTTTTTTACTGATCCCCCACACTGGTATGTACTGTGTGGGGAGAATTTGAGCAAAATAAACTACTAAACTGGACCAACAAAAACAGCCACAAACATCCTCTATGCACACCCACCCACACACACATACACACAATTGGTACAGTGTCTGACACATATTAGGTGCTTAATGAATGTTTATTGATTTTTGATTGACATTCATACTACCAAAAATGAATCAAAGGAAGGAGACCCGAAGTCTAGTACTAGAGGCTCTGCTGTCTCATACCTCCCAGACTGTCTTTGGCAAACACTCCATTTAGTCATAGCCAATAATCTGCTCCTGCCAAGCAAGAGAATATCTGTTGTACCCACTCAGTCCAATGATTGACTTTGTAGCCATCACATCACTCATGCTCTGGTCCTCATTCTCTAAAACCTGGTCTTATCTGTACTCACTTCTGATTCTCAGGACAATGGAGCTCCATCCTCCCAATGGGGAGTCCATGTAACATAGAGAAGTAAAAGGACTATTGAGCTCGGCATCAAGTGAACTGTTCTGCACTGACTAAATATCGAATTATTTTATTGATATTGAGTCCTATCTGACTCTTAGAGTGAGCCCATTTGTGGTTTTCTTGGTAAAGATACTGTAGTCCTTTTCCATTTCTTTCTCTAGGGCATTTGACAATTGAGGAAACTGAGGCATATACAATTAAGTGATTTGTCAATGGTCATATAGTTAGAAAGTGTCTGAGACTAGATTTGATCTCAATAGGAGTCTTCTTGACTCCAGGTCCTGTGCTCTATTCACTGTGCCACCTAGTTTTCCTATATAGCTTTGAGTAAGTCATTTAATGTTTCTGAGTCTCTTATTAAATATAAGCTTAGCTCCTTAAGGATAGGAACTTATTTATATTTTTATTTTATATGATAATTGTTTATTTTTTCTGGAATCTGAGTTACAGATGAACCAAATTCTCCCTTTCAGCTGCAAATGATATGATTCAGTCTGATATAATAGAAAGAACATTGGATCTAGTAGCCTTGAATCTCCATCCGTGAGCTGTTTTACTTCTGAAATCATCTCATTTAGCTGTGCCTCCCTTTTCTTATCTCTAATATAGAGTTATCTCATCTTGTTTCTTGAGGATCAAATATGTGGGGAAATTCTTTGAAGAAGTTGGAATATGGAGAAAGGAGGAACAAGTACTTTCTGTCAAGACCACAGGGGATGGTGAAACCCTGGAAGAAGCCTCCTCCTCTGCTGTAATAAGAGAACAGAGAGATGCTTGCTTCCCTTTACCTTTCTGTATTCTGGAGTTAGGGAGGTTTCTTTAATAGAATCAAATACTCTGAGACTTGCCAAGATCACAGATATGCTTCTGTGTGGTGCCCCATTCTTTCATTTTTAACTTTAAACTTGGCCAACCCCCAAATTTGAATTCTTCATTTATCATTCAGTCTTGATAAAATATGTCATGTAATAATAACAATAATTTTATTAAAATAATAATTAGAATAAATAGAGTACTTTAAGATTTACAAAGTGCTTTACAGACATAATCTCATTTGATCCGTATAACAATACTTCCAGGTATACTTTTGGGCTTTGCAGCATTTTAATGGTTAGTCCTCTTTCCAGTTCTTTGAGGTTAATCATTATTATGTTACCCATTTTACAGAGGGGAAAAGTGAGGTGGTAAGAAGTCAAGCTACCTATGAGTCATGGTGTTAGTCATACTGCAAAATGGGAATTTACCTCCTCAGAGCTTCTGGTGAGAACTAATATATTAATTTAATTTAAACTCCTGTGGCAAAATGATCTCCAGTAACTACAAGTTAATTATGGCAATCACAATGCATCAATCGATGCAATTATTCTTCAATTTCAGGGATGGAAGACTATGTTTTAGTCCTATCCATTACATATCATCTTGCTATAGGCATTTCCTGGCCCTGTTGTCTTACTCTGAGTAATTACCCAATATTTCCAGACTTTCTTTAATCTACATGAACAAATTCAGGTGTAAAGATTTTCAAAAGTTTAATTTTCCCCAGACCTAATATTAATGGAGACTCCATTTATTTGCACATTTTTGCTGTCAACTCTAAATCTTTACTGACTTCAGTTTGGTCTGCTTAATTTCGATTTGAGGTTGTAGAAATCAATTTCCCAGAGCACTTTTTTAAGGAGTTAATAAAACATTATGGCCAAAGGCAGCAAGTAGGAGCTTTGGTGCATCCCTTATAATGATACAAAGGATTTTCTCCTATTCAAAGCAATGTAGAACATCCAAAACTAACCTCCTTCTTATTCAGGTAAAAAATAATAAATATTAGTTTCTTCTTTCAGCTACTATGAACAACTGCAAACTGTTTAACCTCATTTGAGCCTCAATTTCTTCAAATGTCAAATGTGAATAATAACACTTGGAATACTTATTTTCTAATATCACTGTCAGGATCAGCTGAGATAATATGTAAAAGTCTGTTGTTTTTGACCCATAAAGATCTCGATAAATGTAAAACATTGTTTTTGTTATTATAAATGAGCTTTGAAATGTGGAAATGTTTGGTCCAAATAAACAATCACTTGATTTCCTATACCTATTTTTAGGTTAAGGATGATGAGCCCAACAGATGCTCTTCCCATCATTCTAAAGTCTATCTCAAGAAAACATCATCAGGAAAAAATTAGCTCATGGCAGTAATGTGTTTAAGAAAATGTTCAATAGATGGGTGACCATAGGCAGATTTTTAAAAGGACCCTGCAGGTCCCCAAACACGATATAGTTGTTTGATCTTCGCCTCAATTTTCTCATCTGTAAATCAACACTAATTATCTCTCATCTAGATTCACTTCAGGAGTGTTTGGGGGTTGAAATTATATTTCTAGCATAATGTTGCATCTGGATCTTTAAAGACATTTAATCCAACTCATTTGACAGATGAGGAAACTGAGACTCAGCCAAGAGGCAAAGGAATTTGCTCAAAGAGCACAACCAAGAGATGACTTTTCCAGGATTACAATATAACTGTAACAAAGCAATGAATCTATCAACACATAGTTATTAGTGCCTACTATGTGCCAGGCATTGCACTAAATATAAGGGAGATGATGACAAAGAATAAAATAATACTTACTTGCAAGAGGCTCACATTATAATGGAGTCCAAGTCAGTACTACAAGCCCGAGACTTCTCATTTACAGTTCAGTGCTCTTAAAATAATTATTGATGATTTTTGTCTTAAGAGACTAACTTCCCCACCCCAACTGCTTTTGAACTCTCCTTTGTGGCAAAGAAACAATATTTAAGAAAACATTATATATATTGATATATAAGGGGGCAACTGAGTGGCTCAGTGGATTGAGAGTCAGGCCTAGAGATGGGAGGTCCTGGGTTCAAATCTGGACTCAGACACTTCCCAGTTGTGTGACCCTGGGCAAGTCACTTGTCCCCCATTGCCTATCCCTTACCACTCTTCTGCCTTGGAGCCAATTGGCTCCAAGATGGAAGGTAAGGGTTTAAAATACATATGTATATATATATATATATATACATATATATTGATATATAGATAGAAAATGAGAGCAAGAGAAAGTAGCGTAAGATAGAGAACATTCTTTCCTAGTATTATCACTTGCTCCTCTGTTATGAAGAGGTAAATATTTTGTTCTCTCAGACTTTTATTGTTTGTTTAGTTATTCAAAGTTCCTTTTAGTGATCATTTGATTTATATTATGTATTGTTCTTCTGGTTCTGAGTAACTCACTACCTGTTTCCATAAATCTTCCCATTTTTCTTGGAGTTCCTCTGATTTGTCATTTCTTATTGCACAATAATCATCTTTGAAATTCTTAGGCCATAGAATTTGTCAAGCATTCCCCAGTGCATGGGAATGAATTTTGTTTCCAATTATTTTTATTATAATAAAGAATGCTTCTATATATATATATATTTTGGCATATGTGAACCTTTGTGTACAGCTCAAAGGGTTTTGTAGTAACAAAGAACTAGAAAGAAAACAGGTGCTTGCCAATTGGCAAGTGGCTAAATTAATTGTGGTACATAAATATAATTTAATGTTATTATGCCATAAAATAACAAATTTGATGAAGTCGCATCATGGGAAGTCCCACATGATGGGAAACATAGGAAGCCTTATAAGCAGGGGCTAAATGAGAGCAACTTGCATGATGACAATAATAATATGAAGGAAAACAACTAAAAGTCTTTAGAACTCGGATCAAAGCAAGAAACAATAGTGCCTTGAAAACTCAATGATGAAACATATTTCCTCCCACTTGACAAAGAAGAACAGTGTTGGGTGGACTATCTGGGACAGGCAATAACTCTAATATGGTTTCATTTCATGGCAGCAATGATCATGCATTTATACTTCTATTGACTTATGGCTGATTCAGGACATATAGTCTTTAAATCAAATTGAGCTGATTTTTCCACATTGACAATTCTCTGTAAATCGAATGCCTGATATAATGTCATATACATATGTCTGACTCATTGTGACCACATTTGGGCTTTTCTTGGCACAGATACTGGAATGGTTTGCCATTTTCTTCTCCAGCTCATTTAACAGATGAAAAAACTGAGACAAACAGGATGAAGTGACTTGCTCAGGGTCATACAGCAAATAAGTGTCTGAGGCAGGCAGGGGTAAAGTGGCTTGCCTAGAGCAATAACTAATATATATCTAGTATTTACTGGGTTCCAGGCACTGCAGTAGAAGCTTTAAATTATTTTCTCATTTGATCTTCACAGGAATTCTGAGAGGTAGATGCTTTTATTATTAGACTCACATTCCAGACAAAATAAATAAATAAATAAATAAAAACTAAGCTAGGCAGAGAGAAAGTGAATTGCCCAGGGTCACATAGCTAATAAGTATCCAAAGCTAAATTTGAACACAAGTTTTCCTGACTTCAGGCCCACCACCTATTTGCCTCACTATCCAGGTACTTCTTAATCTTAAATTTTAAAGATGTGAGACCTGAAACTCAGAGGGATTGTGTCTAATGACAAGCTTAATTGAATTCTGAGAGGCTTATCTCTAAGTAGGGCACAGGAGGATACATTTTTGGGTCAAAATAAATTTTAAGATCTATTTTCTAGGTTTTATAGGGTTGCATTTTTTATGAATGGAAGAAGTATCTACATTGGCAAAATTAGAATCCCTTGAAGTAGTGAGTAATAATTGATAAAGCTAGAATATATACAACATTTTAATATTTACAAAGAACCTTTACATCTCTCATTTGAGCTTCACAACAGATGTTAGGTAGTTGCTCTCATTATACCCATTTGAGAGATGAGGAAACTGAGGCAGAAACAGATGAAATGAGCTGCCTGTTGCCCAGTATCACAGAAAAGTAAAACTCCTATTGTTGAAAAGTTGATTTAAATTTAGGAACAGTAAGCTCATAGTGTGGTATAGGAGGTAGAGAGTCAACCTGCAAGTCAACAAGACCTGTGTTCATGTCCATCTTGTCATATGCTGACTATACAGTACAAGTCTCTGAACCTGTTGGTGTCCTAGAAAAAAAAATCTAAGAAACTAAGTTACCTGGCAGGTATTTGTTCGCATTGTTAAATGGAGTTTCTTTACCAGGAGTTCCATCAATGAAATCACAGAGTCAATTCCAAAGACCCTCTAAAAATTCATAGGATGCTAGACTTGGAGTTAAAACAACAACTTGGGTTTGAATCCCTTTTCTGAAATTTACTAGTTACTAGTGGCCACGTGCAAGGCATTCGGTGAATGTCTTCAAGCCTCAGTTTCCTTATCTGTAAAGTGAGTATAATAACATCTCAGCCAACCTTAAAGGGATATAAGTATATGTGTGCATGTATCTATAAATATGTACATGCATATTTCTATGTATATACATGATTATAATAATAACAATCAATATTTATTTAGCACTTCATCCTCACAACCATGGAAGATAGGTATTATTATCCCCATTTTATTGATGAGGAACTTTAATTAAGCAGACAAAAGTTAAGTGACTTGCCCAAAGCTATATCTACATACATATATTTCTCCTATTATCATATAAAAAGTACCACTTTCTAATAAATAAAATAATTGTAGTTTTGCTGACTCCAGTCAGCCAGAAGTCATTTATGAGAAAAATCCCTCCCTTGAAAAGACCTACCGCAGAGAATTTCTATGTGAATTCAATCTTGTTGACCACCTGGATCCCCCTTGAGGATTGATACCAGAAAGCCTGAAGTGCCTCTCTGATTCTCCTGTTGTGTTTGGGAAAGGTGGTGGGTTTCTCCCAGCTTTGATATTGTGGTTTGCAGCCGTGGTGTCAAAACAGTAGCCTTGAACACTGCTCTTGGGAGGAAGAAAGAGGAGAAAGGTTAACCCCCTGCCATATTGAGGATAATGTTGTCTGCCTATGTGGCTTCCAAACCTCCTGCCATTAAAAACAGCTGTGACTTGCAAATTGCCTGAAACCTTGGTTTCTGCCCTCTCTTTGTTTGGTTCTTACTGGAAAATGTTGTAACAGGATATAACCTCATTGGGCTACAAAGGAGATCCATTTGGTATGAAGGACCTTGGCCAATTCTGCAGTCGATAAGAAATGAAAGGCATCTTAAACACCCCATCGTCCTCGACTTTATAGAAACCCAGGCAGGGCTCTGTTTCCAGGCTGGTCTGCTCTGCTTCTGGTCCTAAGCATGTTGTTTTTGCCCCCATTAGCATGTCATTAGCGCCATTAATGGACATTTGTTTTTACGTGCTGAAAAGTGATCCACAGCAGCCCTAAGGAAATGCCATAAAGATTGTTCCCGCTGTTCACAGGAGCCATTTGCACACCTGCAGCTTGGGCTTTTTAAAACCTTTTAAAAAGGTTTTCTTCTTCCCTGGTCCAGTGGAGGTACAACTGCAGGACATGAAAATCACCCCTTCTCAGGATGGCTGTAGAGGTTTCTTGTTCCATGTATGTTGGTCATTAAAAAAAAATTGTAAAGAAACAACAAATGTGTACCCTTCCTGTCTGCCTACCCTGTACAGTCTTCCCTGGTCTTTGCATTGCCAAACTCTCATGCTCATTAAAAAAAGAATCATCCACTAAGGGATAGACTCAGTTATAAATGAGAAAGTCCTCTCTTTACCACCCTTGGATTTCTCTGCCATAAAAACATTAGAGAAAATGCAGCTGACATAGTTGGCAATTAAAATTCTAAGCCCAAATAGAATATTATTCCGAGAAAATAAAGCCTTCAGATAGAGGCAGATATGAATATTACAGTATAATGGACAAAGTTGCCAAGCTGAAATTGAAAACATAACTTCGTAAAAGAAGACTATTCCATAGAACTTTCAGGATTAAACTGAAACTTTAATTTCTTAAACGGTTGTTTGTTGTTCACTTGTTTCAGATGTGTCCAGCTCTTTGTGACTCCATTGGGGATTTTCTGGCAAAGATTCTGATAAAATGGTATATTCTGTAAATTGTCCCTGAATTCTATGCACCAGTTAATAGAAATGTGTAGAATACTGAGAGCAGTTTCAAGAAGAGTTAGGTTTACTGAAGACTGGGATTCGCCCAAATAGCAGGTGAAAAAATCTCTAGGTATATTATAGAGGTCTAGAGAATAACTTCATGGAAATTTAGTTGTCTTCTACTAAAATCTCCCTCAGTGTCTCACTGTGATATAGAAGTAACTCTAGATTCCTGGACTCTCATCCGCAAGCTTTTGTTATATTGCCCCAAATCAAGTCTCAATATAATTTGCATGCTATTTTCAAACAATGCTTTGGTATGTATTATGTTTCATAGGACTTCTTTCCCTGTCATCTTCACTTGTTAAAATGTAAACATCTTGAGAGCAGAGACACTCTTGCTTATTTGTTGCAGCTCAGGATACTGAGGAAACTTTCAAGGTGTAAGTTAATTCTTCACAGTTCCACAACACCAGCCAGATCTGGTACAGGTCAAGAAATCAGTGGTACAGACCTAGGGCAGCTGGGATTAACTTAGCTTTCAGAAAGACAGAATTGTGACCTATACAGGGGCCCTTTGGGCAAGTAGAATATAAAGAGTTTTTAGAATTTTGGAAAGGCTCATGAGAACCTAGGAATTCAATCTTTCTAACTATCTTGCTTGGGGCTCTTATCTATTTTATTTTCCTCTATATCTTTTTAATTATATTAGAAAGTGCTTTTCCTAGAGGAGGGGGCATCTGAAAATATTTTTATTAAATGGATTGTTTTTTGAACCTTCAGGCTGGTTCTAAGGAAACCTATACTTGATGCAGAATAGGGATAGGATTGGGACTATAATAGATGCATACATTTCTAGAATTTAATATGGTGCCTGGCACATGGTATTCAATTCATAATTGTTTTACCTTTCATTTGTTTATTTATGAAGCCTTCCATGCTTGATAGTTTTGAGCAAAGACCTTGTGACAGACTCTTTGTCTTTCATCTGAGAATCAACCACAAGATGAAAGGCTAATTACCAGGTTGATCTTAAAATGGTAAATTTGAGGAGTGTGACAAGACTGTCTTCTAAGGCATTGGGGAGTTGTGATTTTCATTGGAGGAGGGAACACACACAATGATGAAATCATAGTTTCTTATAATATTGAAGATAGGTCTCAATTAGTGTAATGAATCCCTTGAAGTGGTCACATGAATTTGAATTCATTCTTTACAAAGTTCTAATTATGTAAAATATAATAATTGGTTCTGGTCCAGTGGAAATATGCAGAATGTATTCAAATAATGTGAAAACTTCAGAAGGAATTCATTCACACTAATTGAGACCTAGTTGGTTTGGTTGCTATTTTCTGCTGTATGAGTTGGTGTTATTGTAGAGTCATTGATAGATGGGCAATGATTATTCAAAATTAGCAGTTCTGATATACAATTTTTTCATACTCCTTACTATCCATGCTGTTCTTTTCTAGATGTACACTAGTTTGTAAATTTACTTTTAAAAAAGTGAAATAGGTTCTAGTCCAGGTTTTTCCATAACAACAATAACAACTTTTATATAACATACACTATGTGATAGGCACTATGCTAAGTCACAACTCTAGGACATAGGTATTTTTATTATCCTCATTTTACAGATGACAGAACTGAAGCAAGTAGAGATTAAGTGACTTGCCCAGTATTACATATCTAGTAGATATCTGAGACTGAATTTGAACACCTCTTCTTAACTCTAAACCTAGTACTCTGAACCATCTAGAGCTCCTAATATCACTGTGTGACCTTAACCTCCTTGAAATAGTTTTCTTTCTCAACATAACGAATATGGGAATATGTTTTATATGATGGCATGTATAACCTATAACAAATTTCTTGCCATCTCAGTGAGCATGGAGGAAAGGAAAAATAAAAGGATTAGACTAGATAAGGTTTTTTCCAGCTCTTTGATTGTCTGAATGCATATTTTCTCCAGTCCATTTCATTTAATTTGAACCAAGTAGTCATTTTCATTGTCAGGAAATTCTCTCTCCTTTCTAACTAGGATAGAGTTATTAGTTTTTCTCTTTCTTTACTATTTTAACTTTTTCAATTAAATATAAAAACAATTTTTAACATTCTTTTAAAAAATGTTGAATTCCAAATTCTCCCCTTCTTTTCCTTTCCTCCATGCTCACTGAGATGGCAAGAAATTTGTTATAGGTTATACATGCCATCATATAAAACATATTCCCATATTCCTTATGTTGAGAAAGAAAACAAAGATAACAACCACCAAAAAATTTTTTTTTTATTTTTTTTTAAATATACTTTGAACTGCATTCAGACTCCATACGATCTTTCTTGGGAGAGGGATAGCACTTTTCATAATTCCTTTGGAATTGTCTTTGAGAATAGCTAAGTCATTCACAGTTAATCATTGTACAATTTTGTTACTGTGTACAATGTTTTTCTGGTTTTGCTCACTTCACTTGGCATCAATTCATGTGAGTCTTTTCAGGTTTCTCTTAAAAACATCCTGCTCATCATTTCTTATAGCACAATAATACTATCACATTTATATATCACAATTTGTTTAGACATTCCCCAATTAATGGGCATTCCTTCAATTTCTAATTCTTTACCAGTACAAAAAGAGCTATTATGAATATTTTTGTAATATAGATCCTTTGACTTCAAAAAAAATCTCTTTGGGATAATAGGGGAAAGTATATGTACAAAATATTCATAGCCATATTCTTTGTAGTGGCAAAAACCTAGAAAGTGAGGGAGTGTCCATCGACTGGGAAATGGCTGAACAAATTGTGGTATCTGCTGGTGATGGAATATTATTGTGCTGAAAAGAATAATGAACTGGAGGAATCCCATGTGAAATGGAAAGACCTCCAGGAATTGATGTAGAGTGAAAGTAGCAGAACCAAGAGAACATTGTACACAGAGACTGATACACTGTGGCACAATTGAATATATCAGACCTTTCTACTAGTAGCAATGCAATGACCCAAGACAGTTCTGAGGAGCTTATAAGAAATAATGCTATCCACATCTGGAGAAAGAACTGTGGGAGCAGAAAGGCAGAAGAAAAACATATGATTGATAACATGGTTTATGATTGGGGATGTTGACTTTGAATGATCATTCTACTGCAAATATTAATTATATGAAAATAGGTTCTGAACAATGATACAGGTAAAACCCAGTGGCATTGCTTGTTGGCTCAAAGAAGGATGTAAAAGTTAAAATTAAATTTTAATAATAAAATATTATATTTTAAGGGACTTATTAAAGGATCACTAGAAGTATAGGAATAAAAAAGGTTTTTAACAAAATAAAAAGACCATATGCCCATGGCTAATCAGCCAGTTCAAAACCCCTGTGCTTCCTTGCCTTCGAGTCCAAGAGAGCCAGAAGGCCCACCCTCTGAATATTTATTCCCTGTCTAGAGAAAATACGTAATGACAGGAAGTCAGTGGGTTCCTGGGAAATGTAGTTCTTTTTTAGGGTGACAGATTTTTAATTATACATCCCCCCTTTGATGATGCTTGGGAGACTAGTCTCCCCAATTGATCATTTAACATAATCGACTTTTAAATTACAGTAATTTGGAGATAGAAAGAGCATGAATCATGCCACCATGGAAAAATATTCTAAATTAATTAATCAATTAAAATATCTTTGGGATAAAGACCTACTAATAGTATTGCTGGGTCAAAAGATATATATAGTTTTATAACCCCTTAGTCATAGTTCATAATTGCTCTCCAGAACAGTTGTATCAGTTCACAACTCTAATAGTACATGAATATCTCTATTATCTCACATCCCTTCCAACAGTTATCATTTTTCTTTTCTGTTATATTAGCTAATGTGATAAGCGTGAGGTGGTTATAATTTGTTTTAAATTGAATTTTTCTAATCAGTAGTGATTTATAACATTTTTATGACTAATTGCCTTTGATTTCTTCTTCTGAAAATTGCTTGCTCATATCATTTGACCACTTATCACCTGGGGAATGATTCATACTTTTGGAAATTTACCTCAGTTATCTACATATTTGAGAAATTAGGCCTTTGTCAGAAAAATGTGTAAAAAAAATTCTCCATCTTTCTGTTTTCCTTCTAATCTTGGTTGCCTAGGTTTTGTTTATGCAAAACCTTTTTAATTTAATGCAATCAAAAGTATCCATTTTACATGCCAAAATTCTCTCTATGTCAGGTTTGGTCATAAATTCTCCCCTTTTCTAAAGACCTGATAAATGAACTACTATGTGCTTTCCTAATTTGTTTATGGTATCTTCCTTTATAACTAAATGATGTACCCATTTTGAACTTATCTTGATCTCTCTTTTTCCTTTCATTCTATCCCTCCACAAAAGTGTTTTGCTACTGACCACTGTCTCTCCTAATCTGCCCCTCCTGTCTCTTATCTCCCTTCCCTTCCATTGGCTAAGATAGATTTTCATGCACAACTGAGTGTGTATATTATTACCCCTTTGAGCTTATTCTGATAAGCATAAGGTTTAAGTTTTGCCCACTACCCCACCCCAATGTCTCCTCAACTATAAAAGCTCTTTTCCTACCTCTTTTATATAATTTACCCCATTCTACCTCTCCCTTATCTTTTCTCCCTGTGCATTCTTCTTTTTTACCTCTTAATTTTATTTATTGGAGTATTCTCCCATCATAGTCAACTCATCCCATGCCCTCTATTTATAGTCCTTTAATTGCCCTAATAATGAAAAATGCTTAGGAATTTCAAGTACCTTCCCATGTAGGAATGTGAACAGATGAATCTCTTAAGATTTCTCTTTTTTGATTACCTTTTGATGCTTCTCTTGAGTCGTGTATTCCAAAGTCAAATTTTCTATTCAGCTCTAATCTTTTCATCAAGAATGACTGAAAATCTTCTATTTTATTGAATACTCATTTCCCCCTGAAGAACTGTATTCAATTTTTCTGTATAGATGGTTCTTGGCTGTAATCCTAGCACCTTTACCCTTCAGAATATTATATTCCAAATCCTCTGGTCCTTTAATGTTGGTTGTCTCTCGAACCGAGGATGACAATTGTCTTTGTGCGTTTTTGTGCACAAAGACACCTGTGCATGAAGATTTAAGTGGAAAAGTCGATGCACAGAGACAGTCCCACTCTCTCTCAGAAGCCTGGGTCCATTGGCACGAAAAGTCATTACACCTGGAGACTTCCTCAGCTGCATTGGATGGCCGTGTTGTCTTTTGTGCTCCATCACTCCCTAAGCACTCCACAGTGCTTTGCTGCATCACCATCTCAGCCGTTGAACCTTCTTGTTGGTTTCTTCCACCTGTTCCGCCGATGCAGTCTTCACATGCTGGGTGAGCAAAGCCCTAGTTCACCAGGGGTCGACGTCGACCTGATGGCTACCCTCACAAGGTTTAGCCGGCCTGTTGAAGCTATTGCCCGGGGTGTGGCCGCTGCCGCATGCTAGCAGCTACTAGGAGCCACAAGTGAGAGCTGGGTGTCAGGTGAGGGTCAGTGGCTGGAGAGCTGCCCTAGAAGGGCATGACAAACCCTCCATACCAGAGATATTACCCCTCCCTGAGCACCCCATACACCCCTCCTTTAATGTAGAAGCTCCTAAATCCTGTGTTATCCTGACTGTGGATTCACAATATATAAATTGTTTACAATTGTTTCAATATTTTCTCATTAACCTGGGAGCTTTAGAATTTGACTATAATATTCCTAGAAGTTTATATTTTGGAATCTTGTTCAGTAATTGATCAGAGGATTCTTTCAACTTCTATTTTAACTTATGGTTCAGTTTTCCTTGATAACTTTTTGAAATATGGTGTCTAGACTCATTTTTGTTTGTTTATTTATCATGACTTTCAAGTAAGCTGATAATTCTTAAGTTATCTCCCCTTGAGCTGGTTTCCATGTCAATTATTTTTCCAATGAGATATTTCATATTATATTCTATTTTTTCTTTCCCTTGATTTTGTTTTATTGTATCTTGAAGTCTCATGGAGCCATTAGCTTCCAAATCTAATTTTTTCCCAATTCTAATTTTTGAGGAATTATTTTCTTTAGTTTGCTTTTGTATCTCCTTTACCATTTGGCCAATTCTATAAAAAGGAGTTCTTTGTTTCAATGAATTTTTATATATCTTTTTCCCTTTGGCCAATTCTATTTTTAAAAGATTTCCTTTATTGTGTTTTTGTGCCTCTTTTACCTTTTGAGCTATTTTTTTTCTTAAGTTTTGTTTAAGATATTATTTTCTTCAGTATTTTTAAGCCTCATTTACTAAGCTGTTGACTCTTTTTAAATGGTTTTCTTGCATCAATTTCATTTTTTCTCCATTTTTTCCTCTATCTCCCTCTAGAATATCTTTCTCATTTTTTAACTGAAAATACTTATCTAATTGTATTCTGATCAGGAGAAAGTGAAATGAATCTAGTACCTCCAGAAGTTTAATGGCTCTATGATCTTAGAAATGTAATTATTCCTTCTATTGGTACAGATTTCAACCTATTTCATGGATTGCCATGACAAATAAGTTTATTACCTAATGGTCAACTTATTGATGATGTATCTCTTTATATATAGCTGACTGTCCAGCAGAGTAGGTCTGTTAGTACCATTTTAATTGCATTTCTTGCATAGTAGAATCCACCTGAGTTTAGCCTCAGCTTACATAGTATTTGAGTAGCTATTTCCCCCTCTACATTGCACTGTGGCATCAGAGATGGACTTTGTCTAAATATAACATTTTTATTAATATAATATAAGATTGTTCCATCTTTTATTAGGGTCCTTTTATAGTGTCTAGACACTATATTTCTATTAACACTGACTATAATTGCATAAACAGACTATTTAGCAGCCACATCACACTCTTGGCTCTCACTGAGAATGTTTTTTAAACAAGAACTGATAATGTCCAGTCATGTCTTCTCCATCCTGTACTTGTACATTTTTCAACCTAAATAAAATAGTTTACATCAATACCTTTATAGTAATGGTGGGGAATCACAGAAGACATGAAATACATTGGCTCCTATGCCTCACTTTGTTGTTGCTGTAATTCTAGGCAGTTTATTTGCCTGCTACCCTTGGTCTTGACTACCTTGACTGTTGCAATATAGCCTTTTGGTTGGTCTGCATACTTTAAGTCTTTTTTTTTTACTTCAATCCCGTCTCCTCTCAGCTATTCAACTGATTTTCTTAAACCCAAAGTCTAATCATGTCACCTCCTTATTCAATAAATTCCACTGGTTTTCTTTTACCTCCAGAAACAAATCAAAATATTATTCTTTTTTTTAAAGCCCTTTAAATTCAGGCCTATTCCTATACTCCCAGTTTTCTTACCTCTAATCCCTTCCACATACTCTGCAATCCAGTAATATTGACCATCTTGTATGTAATTTTTTGCATGCAATCCTCCATCACCCTACTCCCAGTTTTTTCACTGGCTGTCTAACATGCCTAGAATATGCTCTCTCTCCTCATCTCCATTAGCTAAAGTCCCAACTCTTGCAAGATAGCTTTCCCAGTCTTTAATATCTGCATTTCCCTTCTAAGACTTCCTCCAATCTATGTTGTCTATAGCTACTCTGTACATTGTTGTTTGCATGTTTGCTTCTTCAGAGCTGGGATGTATTTTGATCTTTACTTGTATCCTCAGTGCTTACTTATTACAGTGCCTGAAACCCAATAAATGTTTCATAAGTGCTAATTGACAGACTGATTGACTCTTACCACTTCTCCTCTGAGTTGCCTATAAGAATACATAGTTTTCCAAGTTTCTCCTATCCTGCTGTTCTTGAAATGAACATTTAACACTTCCTTAGATTTCAAAAGTCTTTCTGCCAGCAACTTCAGAGAAACCTCAGGGTTTAAAATGACAAAAAAAAAGTTAAAATCATGGATATTCCTTGGAAATGTAAATGAAGTCACACTTTCCTTAGCACATTTCTTCTCTGACTCATTCTTTTAATTTTGCATCCTGAAGTTAAGTCATCACAGGTTCTTTAAGCTAGAAGTTGTATTCCTTTCTCAGACTTCTAATGGTGATATGTTCAGATCAACCAAATTGTTAATATCTCCAGTCCATTCTTGAATCTGTTTCTTAGGTTTATAACTTCAGTGAGGAAGAGGTTTCCCTTGCTGACACCTCAAAGTCTCTTTCAATGTGCTTCAAACCACTCACAATGACATTTGAGCTATTTATTTTGTCTTTACTTGATGTTTTCATGACTCTAGAATCTTGAAATCCCACCTTAGCTCTTCACTATTAGAATTAGAAAGGCTCTTCAAAATCTTTTGCCCCAAAACATATTTTTAATGGGTTTCAGGCCACTCTACACTGACCTATAGGTGATTTTTCTTTACCCTCCCTAAAGGAATCGATGGAAAAGTCCCTTTAGAAGTCCTACTTCATCTGTTTTTCTGTGTCTTGATCAGTTTTCTCTGTCTTTATTAGTCTTGACATAGACAGACATTTATTAAATGTTTGCTATATGCCAGACACCTGCTAGACATGGGGGGGGGGAGGGGAGGAAGGAAAAGCAGTCATTCTCAAGAAACTCACATTCTGAAGAGGGGAGACATAGGTAAATAATTATATGCAGAGTAGATGGAAAACAATCTCAGAAGGGAAAGGCATTAGCAGCCAGGAAAATCAGAAAAGACCTCCCACAGAAAGTATTTTTTGAGCAGTCTTATAGGAAGCCAGTCATATAAGAAGCAAAAGTATTTTTGTTCAGCCACTTCAGTCATATCTCACTCCCTGTGATCTCATTTGGGGTTTTCTTAGCAAAGATACTGAAGGGTTTGCCATTTTCTTCTCTAGCTCATTTTTGTTGATAAGGAACTTAGGCAAACAGGGCATACCTTGCCCAGGGTCACATAGCTAAGTGTTTGCTCCCAGGTTTGAACTCAGGAAGATGAGTCTACCTGACATTAAAACTGGCACTCTATGTACTATGCCACCTAGTTGTCCACTGGGCAGAGAAATCTAGGCATAGAGGGCAATGTGAGGAATTAAAATTAAGGGTATGACTAAAATGTATGAAAATTATAAATAATATGGTGGTTGACAATTTAAAATATTATAGCTCAAGTCAAACTGACTTTCAATAGTTTTCATTTTAAAAAATAGGTGGAGAGAGTGAAAGTTGAAAAATACAAAAAGAGGGTAGAGAAGATATTGTGCCTGTCACACTAAATATGCTCTAGTGTTCTACTCAGTCCAGAACAACTTGTTAACCCTCAACCAGAATTAATCTCTCTCCAGAAGCCAGGAAAGGAAAGCCAGCTATTCACTCACCCAAGTTCCCTTGAAGAGGCAGTTCGAGCTGAAGAGGACTCCTGTAGGTGACCTCTAGCCCCAGAAATTCAGGACTTTTATAGTGACTTCTTGTCCCTTTACCTCTTCACAGGGGCCAATCACAGCATTCAAATTGTCTATCACTGCCCGGGGGGGGGGGGGGGGAGGTGTCTTGTGGGATCCACTTCTCATCCTCCAGAGGTATAAAGTCTCATAAAAAAGATTCACAATTTCCTGACCAATTGAGTTATTACCAACTTTAGCAAATGACATGTGAACACTCTTACTTAGTGTCTGGTAAGGTACTAAAAGAAAGGCTAATCCACACTTCACAATCTGGAGAGGTACTAAGTAGGGGTACTTAAGTTACTGTTAACCAAGTGTTAACACAAAATAGACAAAGAAAATAAAGAGTTCCCTTTCACAACAACCAATATAAAGATATGGAGATGGGAGATATGTCATATTCCAGGAATTGCAAGTAGGCAAGTATTATTTGATAATATATTGTATGAAGTTAAGTAAGGTTTGAAAAGGTTAGAAAGCAAGAACAGTTAACAGCTACTGTGATAGTCCAGGTGAGAGATAATAAAGACCTGAACTAGAGTGGTAGCTGTAAAAATATGGAGAATGGGACATATATGAGAGAGATTGTGAAGGCAGAAATGACAAGATTTAGCAACAGAATGTTTATGTAGTGCGAGTGAAGAATTAGAGTTGAAGTCAAGATTGTGACTAAGAGGAAGAGCCTTAAGCATTAGAAGGATGGTGGAACACCCAGAAGTAATATGGAAACCCCGAAGAAGGGAAGGTTTGAGGGAAAAGACAGTAAATTTTATTTTAGACATAGCATTTTATAATTGTTTATGGAGTTGAACTGAGGTTTGGATTTTCCTTGTCTTGTTCTGAGTTACATTTAAATCTTGTTATTCAAATTGTTTAATGATCCTCAAGATTTTTTCTCTCACAAGTGTTCTCTGCAGGTTTCAAAAGTTCTCTTCTTTGGAGAGAAAAAAAAATTATATTGCTTGTTTGAACCTCCATTAACTTTTTTAATTACCAAAAAAAAATTACTTTCACTCTCTTTTATACCATCTTTTGTTGAAAAATAAAAAGATAAATATCAACAAAAGTTTAATAATAATTATACATAATCAGGCAAGACTAATTTCTATATTAGACAAGTCCAAAAAACAAGTCTTAGTCTATACCTTCAGTCTGTCACTTTGCCACTCATTGTCAGGAGTTGGCAATATGCTTCATCATGAATTCTCTGGAATCATTTTTGATCTGTATTGATCAGAATTCTTAAGTCAACATTGTCTTTATAATACCATTGATACCATATAAATTATTCTGCTTGTCCTATTAATTTTATCACTTCATAGAAGTCTAAGGTTTCTCTGAATTATTCTCTATCATTTCTCAGAGCATAATAATATTCATTTACCATAATTTTTCAGCTATCCTGTAAATGTTGAGTACTGCTTAGTTTCCAGTTCTTTGCTACAACAAAAAGCAAAAATTGCTACGAATATTTTTTGCCTAAAGGGCCCTTCCCATTGATCTCATTTGGGGTATAGTCCCAATAATACTATTGCTAGGTCAATGATATGGACAGTTGAGTGACTTTGGGGGAATATTTACAAATTGTTTTCCAGGATGGATAGATTAATTCATTCCCCCATCAATAGTGCACTAATGTGCTTTATTTCATGCAGTAATAATACCTTCCCATGGATAATTTTCCCTTTTTTGTCAATTTTACCAATCAGATGGGCAGGAACTAGAACCTCAGAGTTACTTTAATTTGCATTCTCTAATTATTAATGATTTAGAGCATTTTTAATATGGTTATACAGAGTTTAGATTTCTTCCTTAGAAACATGCCTATATATCATTTGAACATTTATTAAAAAGGAAATGTCTCCTATTCTTGTAAATCTGAATTATTTTCATATATGTAATATATATATATACATATGATGAATACTTTTTCAGAGAAATTGATTGCAAAGATTTCTCCCCTAGTTACCTGTTTCCTTTCTATTAGCTTCAATTGTTTTGTTTATACAAAACTAATTAATACTGTGTACTCCAGATTGTTTATTGTGTCTTTTCCTCTAGTTTGGTTATGCACTCTTCTTCCATAGATCTAAAAGATAATTTCTTCTTTTGTTGTTGTTGTTGTTTTTTAATATTGACATTATATTTCCATTCAGGTCTTTTTCTTGTTATATGATGTGAGAGAATGAACTATACCTAGTTTCACTTAGACTTCTTTCCTTTCTGAGCAATTTTTGTTGAATACTGAATTCTTACTCTAGTAGCTACATTCTTCAAGTTTATCAAACACTACATCACTTGCATGTAATTAATCTGTTCCACAGTATAATTTGAGATATGTTCCCTTCTTTTTCTTTTTTTTCCTCATCATTTCTCTTGTGATTCTTGATCTTTTGTTCCTCCAAAGTAAATTGTCTTATTGTTTTTCTTCTTTATCTCCTCTTCCTCCTTTTTTTCTTAATTTTTCTCCTCCTCTTCCTTTTTTTTGGGGGGTACCCCATATTTTACCCCTTTGTCATATGGTTGCCCTATTGGTCTCCAAGAAGTTCTCCAAAGGTCACCAATGGTGACTCATCCATAACATTTGGAAATTCTTTTAGTAAGTAAAGATGTATTTTTTAAGTACTAGGTAACTTATTCTTATCAAGGGCAAGAAAGTGCTCACTTGCAAATGCTTTACAAATTATACCTCCAAAAGTCTCCATATATACCAAAATATGCCTTGCATCATATTTGTGATAGCAAATATAGCAAACAATTTTTAAAAGATGCCCATCAGCATGCAAATAACTAAGCAAATGATGTATGAATATGATAGACAATGTACATCTTTATTACAACAACATAAATAAAAAGAACAAAAACAAAAATATCAAAAGTAAATATTGAATAAATATAATGAAAAAGCATTCAGGAAAAAAAAAAAACTTTGAAAAAAATTATTCCACTTCATTTCTTGGCAGAAGTAGAAGGTTCACAAGTAATAAACATTACAAAGATTTGCAGATTATTTTTCAATTTAAATGTTATGTTGTTTTTCCTCTTTTTTTTAACTTAAAAAAACCTATTTGTTATATAGGATGCCTCTTTGAGAAGAGATGGGAAATAAAGTGAAAAAAAAAAACTATAGTGATTTTAAAAAGACATAAGTAAAATATCTAAAATTTAAAAAGAAAAACAAATCTTTTATACAATTTTAGCACATTTAAAGAATTCTGATCATTAAAATGACCTGCTACTGCTTAATACATGTGCTTGTCTTGCCCCGTTCAGGCTAAAAAATCTCTGCCTTCTACTCCAGATTATTTCTGATGACTCATAATTCAAATGATTACAATTTTTGCCCACTATCTACCCTAAGAAGATGGTTCTTCAAAATCTAATTTGACAATAGGGAAAAAATTTAACATTCAATAATAATACAGATCATTTCTATTAGCAATAAGATAAAGACTGTTCAGTCATATCCTGTTAAATTTCATCATGTTGGCTTGAGTTCAGCTTTCTTGCTTGTCAAAATCATTTTGAAACTTGATTCTCTTATTCAGTGTATTAGTTATCCCTCTCAGCTGTACAGTATCCACAAATTTGATAAGCCTGCCTTTTATGTTTCCATAGGGGGTCAAAGAAAAAGTGCTGTGACTCAGCATTAGCAATTAACCTCAAATTGACAATACTCTGAGTATTGTTGTACCATTAGCTATAAATATGCCTAACTGTATTATAATTCAGCCTGCATTTTAACATCTTTGCCACAAGTATATAAGGATATAAAGAAGGACATTCACACATATGTGGATATGTAAAAATATTATGAAAGACTTTAGTGAATTCTTTGGACTAAGACAGAGGTGTGAAATAGGCTGTCTGTAGGCTCCTGAGTAGACCTGACCCATATTTGGAAATAATTAGAAAATATTTAACAAAATAAAATACTATAACATTACATTTTAAAACTAAGTCAATATTATTAATCTGAAAACTGCTCAAACTCTACCTTAAAACATTTGGTTAAAGCTATTCCCCATTTAAACAATAGAGGTACTTAGGAATGTATGTGAGAACTTTACATTACTCCACCCATACTTAGGCACACTTTAGGGGAAGATAAAGTTGTGAACTCCTTACTGAACAATGGAAAAGTACCCAGCCCATACTTAAAGTAAAGCTAAAACCCTTAAGCTGGGTCTATTTTTAGATCTAATACAAAAAAGTGCTAAGTACCTATGAAGGTCAAATTAATCACTAAAAGGTCAGGCAACTTGCAAACTTGCAAGGGACAAGCTTAACAAAAGAGGTGTGAAGTTTTAGTCTACTCAGATGTGAATTACTCAAAAGTTTTAGTCTACTCAGGTGTGAATTAAGAATGGTCAGTCCTTTGGAAATGTCTACTGTGATTGGTAGATGTGAAAACTTAGGGGAGGTGACATAGTAGAAAATTCTCTTTAAAAGGAGGTCATAAGGCCTCTGAAAAAGAAATTCAGCTATGGAGCTGAATTGAAGGGTGGTCTCTATCTCAGTGGCTGAAAGGGAATTCAGCTTTGGTAGCTGAGTTGGAGCTCAGACTAGTTGGAGTAGCTGGGTCTCTCTGAACACCAGAGTTTTGCTTGGAAGGATCTTGTGGTGAGTTGATAAAAAAACTAACTGATCTCTTTCTTAAGGCTTAAGCCTAGGCTGGCCTAGCCCTTCTCCCATTATTTCCTCTTACGCTCTCTCCCTTTCCTTAATTCCTTATTTATATTAATTAAAATCTCCATAAAAACCCAGCTGATTTGGGTATTTCATATTTTGGGAATTTTCCCATGGCAACCACCTTATTTTTGATTTAACTCAAGACACTGTCTTGAAACCGTATTTTCACAATCCCAGTTTATGTCAACCACTCTTTTAACTGTAACAATATGCATCTCATAAGGTTCTCTATATACAGATAGTGACCCCCATTTCTACTAAGTCTAATAACACTGGTCTAAGGCATTCCCTTTTTCTACAAGTTTAATAATAATTCTATTTTTTAAATGAAGTTAGTTTTGCATGATTTCCTCTGGGTAGAATCATAATGAGTCCTTGTGATTAACTAGATTTTTCTTTTGTTGTTGTTGTTATAGTTCATTCATTTCAAACATGCCCAACTCTTCAGGAACCCATTTGCAGTTTTCTTGGCAAAGAGAAATTTCCTCCTACAGCTCATTTTACAGAAGAAGAAACTGGTGTCAACATGATTAAATGACTTCCCCAAGGTTGCACAGCTAGTATGTGTCTGAGGTCAGATTTGAATTCATATTTTCCTGACTCCAGATACATTGCTCTATCCACTGTACCACCTTGCTATTTGTTTGTTTTAGTGATCATAAATCATTTTCTTAGCAATTAATTTTAGAATTTTGCTGGTGAATAAATTTAAACTAAAGGGCATATAACTTTCAGATTCCCTTAAAGTGTTTTGTTTTATTCCCCACTCTGGCAATCTAGGACATTTACCCCCCACCAAAATTCTTTAACTGCAACATTCCCCAAAATCAGAAATTACAGATGATGGGTATGTGAGCCAGAGGATATAGCTGAAGGGGTTAATCTATTGAATGTTGTAGTTCTTTTACTGAGTGTGAGCTGTGTTCATTGATGAGTGAATGAGTAAACATTCTTAGCCCACTGCTTTGATACATCCTTTATTTTTAAAAAGACCAGTGACATTATAGGGTGATGTTTTGGCTCTTGAATAAATTGGATTTAAGTGAGTAAGATACACAAAGTCATCAGCCTCACTCACTCTTTCAATTATCCAAGTACAGTTGCAAGACAAAATTCAAGAAAAGTGGGGATAGCCTTGGATGCAGTGAATGACTTTGGCATTTTTGATGTCTGACCAAACTCTAAGTGCTCCAGGGTCTCCTACAGCTACCTTCATGGCCATTGGAGCAAAACATTCTCATTCACCCATTCTGCCAGGGGAAGTCTTTTCCCTAACTTATCAATGGGTTTGAGGGTTTTCAATTACCCTCAAACTGGTTTAGCCTGCTGGCTGAGATAATTTTACCAGAGTGTAGCCACTGTCTTCTTTGTCTTCTTGGAATCATAGGTGAGTTTGGGTGACACCAAAGGTAGCAGTAAAGCCTCACACTGGAGGTGCTAGTCCTCTAAAAATTGAGGATAATATCAGTGACCTTATAGATTGGTTGTGAGTATCCAATGAGATAAAATATTCAAGGGGATTTGCAAACCTTAAATTGTCATATAAATGCCAATTCTTAGGGGTTTCTTAAATTGAATATTTAGTTGACATATCTTGCCCATAGACTCTAAAATATTTGATAAATTCATGAATATTGATACATGATTACTCATTAAGGGACTTTAGGGAGGTTCAGAATCTATCCTGAAATTACAAGATTGAAAATGTGGAATGTGACTGCCTGGTCTCATTACAAAAGTTAGAAGTTAAGGTTGGGTGAACTATTGGTTTGAATATCTTTTATGTTTTTATATAAATCAGAGATCCAGGAAGGATCTCTTTTTCATTATTTCATCTGGAATTCCCTTCTAAAAGCAGATTCTAACTCACATATGGCTTAGTAAATAAATCCTAGGAATTTGCCTGAGGTATTGCTCATGTTTATAGAATAAGTGTCAGAGTCAGGAGACAAATCCTGGGTTTTCTAAATTCTAAGTTTAGTACCCAAAACCATTCCAAGAAGATGCTACCAACAAATGAATGTAAAATTTTCCTTCTTTTGGCCCCTAACAATTTCTTTTTTCATGAAGTAACTCCGTACTTCTCTTATCAAATCATCATGGAGATATTCCCTAACAGCAATGAGGTTTCTGGAGGAAGAATTATTTTCTAAAATCTTTGTTTAGAAAAGAAATAATATTAACCTTCTGAGAAAAGAGAATTACTATTTTATCTTTAGATGAATTCCTAAAGTTATTTTTTTTCTGTCTCCCTAGAATTGGAAACATTCTACTCTTTTAGGAAGGGCTGCCATCTTGCTTTATTTCACTCACAACACTTTTCTTTCTTCATTTCTTTGCCTTCTCATCAACCACCTTCTCATTTTTTCCTCTATGTCTCTTTTCCAACTTCCATTAGAAGCAGGTAAGTGTCATAGTCAGCCATCAGTTGAGAAGATCAAAATTCATAGTCATCAGACACTTACTAGCTGTATGTCCTTGGAAAAATCACTTTATTTGTGTGCTCCTGAACAACTTACAGTTTTTTAAACTGTAAAATGGGAATAATAATAGCTCCAACCTCCCAGGGATTCTGTGAGAATAAAATATTTGTAAAGTTCTTAACACAGTGCCTGGCACATAGAAAGCACTTAATAAATGCTTTTTTGTTTCCTGACTTTCTTATATTATAGTATGTCTTCCCCTATTATTTCTACTTGCCTCAATTTCCTTAACTGTAAATTTAGGATATGCTATGTTTCTAAGGGGATCAAATGGGATAATATTTTATATTTATATATAGATACACACATACATACACATTCTATCTGTATTTGATTCCTCATTGCTAAGCAGACTGCTTGACAAGCAAGAACATAAATCCTCTATCTATCTATGTAGTTAATTCATCACTTTATTTACCAGTTAAATTCAATATTAATAGCAATCTCAGGAGATAGGTGCTATAACTATCCCAGTTTTACATCTGAGGAAACTGAGGCAGTAATTAAAGTGATTTTCTCCAGAGGCAAAATTGCTTGAGGTTGAATTTGAATTTGGATCTCCTCAATTGCTAGCTGACTATGACACTTAACTCCTCTAATGGGATCTGGAAAACAAAAGTAGGGGAAGAATGAAAAATGCATTCCTATGGTTTTGTTATTCATTATGTTAATGATATATCATTATATAGGTATGTATATGTACATATACAATACACACATTTCACATGTATGTGTATATCTATGTTGCTATTTTTATATGTGTATATGCATGTATTAAACATATATCAATATCTATACCTATCTTCCCGAAATACGTGTGTTTATGTATGAATATGCATGTATGTGGGGTAGGGTAATCAAGCAAAATTTATTCCTGAATTGGTCAAATCTAAATGTCTCCACCTGTACCTTCAGTCCATCACCTCTGTTAGGATAGGCAACATACTTCATCAGTCCTCTGGAGTCATGATTAGTCATTATATGGATTAGACTTCCTTAGCCTTACAGAGTTATTTATTTATACAATGTTGTTATGTAATTATATTATTGGATAATTATTTTCTCTGTCTCTGTTGACTTCATTATAAATTAACTCATACAAACCTTTCGATGTTTCTCTGGAAATTTCCATTTCATTTTTTTAATATAAAAATTGTAGTCTATTACATTCATATACCATAATTTGTTCAGCCATTTCCCAAATGATGGGTATCCATTTAGTTTCTAGTTCTTTGTCATGACAAAAAGCACTGCTATTGATATTTTTACATAAGTTGATCCTTTACTTTATCACTTTTGAAATATAGTCCTGGGGGCAGCTGAGTAGCTTAGTGGATTGAAAGCCAGGACTGTAGATGGAAGGTCTTGGGTTCAAATCTGATCGCAGACTAGGTGTGTGACCCTAGGCAAGTCATTTAACCCCATTGCCTAGCCCTTACTATTCTTCTGCGTTGGAACCAATACACAGTATTGATTACAAGATGGAAGGTAATGGTTTAAAAAAAATAGTTCTAGCAGTGGTATCAAAGAGTCAAAGTATATGCTATTAAGTGACTTTTGAAGGTTATTTCCAAATTGCCTTCCAGAAAGTCTGTGCTAATTTTAGTACTATGAATAATGCATTAATGAGACTGTTTTGCAACAACCTTTCCAACATTTGTCATTTTTGTCATCTTTGTCACTCTGATAAAAGATTTTCATATTAGCTTTAATATTTATTTTTATAATTGTTATTGATTTAACATTTTTTTGTGATTTCTCCTTCATGAGCAGCTTTATGGTTATATTAGTTCAGAGTACAGCTGCCATTTCCAGATCTGTTTCTAAGTCAATAGTCATGCATTCCTTTGGAAATAGTTTTATTGTATAAATGAGAAATTAGATGGTACTAGAGTTTGAACTGTAATCCATGATGAAGAATATTACTAGGTAAACCAAAGTAGCTTCTTTTGGGAGCAGAATCAGTAGAACCTTATACACAGAGATGGATACACTGTGGCACAATGGAATATAATGGACTCCTCTACTAACAGCAATACAATGATCCAGGACAATTCTGAGGGACTTATGAGAAAGAACCCTATCCACATCCAAAGGAAGAACTGTGGAAGCAGAAATGCAGAAGAAAAACAATTGCTCATCACAAGGGTCGATGGTGATATGATTGGAGATATAGACTCTAAATGATTACCCTAGTCCAATTATCAATAATAAGGAAATAGGTCTTGATCAATGATACATGTAAAATCCAGTTGGAATTGTGTGTTGGCTATGGGGGGGGGGAGGAATGGGAAAGAACATTAATCATGTAACCATGGAAAAATTTTCTTAATTAATCAATAAAATTAAATTTTAAAAAGAGAAAAAAAGCATTTTTTCTTTGTCAAAAATATATCATGCCTGTTGGCAAAAATAAAACAATTTTATATACTATGGAAATCATATTTTAGAATCAAGTATAGAATAGATGCTAGAGAATCAGTGTATATTATATAAATGTCTTTATATATGATATATCAATATAGGAAATATATATTACACAATATGTGTATATATATATGTATATGGTTTTGTTTATCTTTTCCCTTTTAGTGGGGCAGCCTAGGGGAAAAGGGTGTGAAAAAAATAATTACTTGTTAATAAAAATGAATAAATATTAAAAATATAACTTTTTTTTACATGGATTCCATTTGGAAACAGATTTCAGACTCTTGCCAAAGACCCTGAATATAAAACTGCTATAATAGGGGTTTGAGAATTGACTGGTATCTTGGGATTTGTAGTTCACAGAGACAAGTATTAACCTCTTGGCCCTGAGAAATAACTTGGACTTGGGGCAATTGAGAGCTTTGTATACCCTTTTGGAATTGAGTTATGTCCTGGACTTCTTAAAAGAGACCAACCGAGAAGAAGTAGTATAGATCTTAACCACTAAACAGCAGTTGTAGCAATGTGGTCAGTCTTTGCAGTCCCACTCAGAGTTTATCAAGACGTGAGAGAAAGAATTGTCATCACAGGGACAATAGGAAAAACAAGACAAGAAACACAGGTCTGAGTCTGACAGAGAAGGGAGAGATCAAAGAGGGCCTTGCATCTGACAGGAATCAGAGAGCAAAGATTGCCTTCAAAGTACTTTGAAAATCTTCAAGTACTACAGAGTCCTAGAACTTATATATTGTATATTATTATGGTTCAATATATAATATTATAGTGTTCTAGGTGTCTTAGAGCTGGCTTACTGGAATACAGATACTAAATGAAAAATATTTTTAAATGTTATGAATACATAGTTCATGACAAAAACCCCCAAGTACTATATAAATATTCTCATTGTTATTATTATTTCTTCTGAATTTCCCTATGTCATAAAGAATGGCACTATGCCTCCAGGCTCTCAGGTTTTTGATATTTATATTATCTTCAATTTCTCACTTGCTTCCTAGTGCAATAATTTGCCAAAATTTGTCATTCCTTTTTCCAAAACATTTCTCACATTCATTACCTTTTTTCTGCTTAAATGTAGTTCAGACTTTCATCACATCTTGCCTACACCATGGAAATACTCTTTCTCTTCCCACTTCTATCCATCCTCTGGGCTACTGCTCTAATGTGGTTTTACTTAGGCATAAACTTGAACTTTGTTTAGGTCTGACCATATTATCCTTTTTTAATAAACTCTGATAGTTCCCTACACCAAGATAAATTCAAAATGGGTGAAAGACTTAAACATAAAGAAGGAAACCATAAGTAAATTGGGTAAACACAGAATAGTATACATGTCAGACCTTTGGGAAGGGAAAGACTTTAAAACCAAGCAAGACATAGAAAGAATCACAAAATGTAAAATAAATAATTTCGACTACATCAAATTAAAAGGCTTTTGTACAAACAAAACCAATGTAACTAAAATCAGAAGGAAAACAACAAATTGGGGAAAAATCTTCATAAAAACCTCTGACAAAGGTTTAATTACTCAAATTTATAAAGAGCTAAATCAATTGTACAAAAAATCAAGCCATTCCCCAATTGATAAATGGGCAAGGGACATGGATAGGCAGTTTTCAGATAAAGAAATCAAAACTATTAATAAGCACATGAAGAAGTGTTCTAAATCTCTTATAATCAGAGAGATGCAAATCAAAACAACTCTGAGGTATCACCTCACACCTAGCAGATTGGCTAACATGACAGTTATGGAAAGTAATGAATGCTGGAGGGGATGTGGCAAAGTGGGGACATTAATTCATTGCTGGTGGAGTTGTGAATTGATCCAACCATTCTGGAGAGCAATTTGGAACTATGCCCAAAGGGCGATAAAAAAATGTCTGCCCTTCCATCCAGCCATAGCACTGCTGGGTCTGTACCCCAAAGAGATAATGGACAAAAAGACTTGTACAAAAATATTCATAGCTGCGCTCTTTGTGGTGGCCAAAAATTGGAAAACGAGGGGATGCCCATCAATTGGGGAATGGCTGAACAAATTGTGGTATATGTTGGTGATGGAATACTATTGTGCAAAAAGGAATAATAAAGTGGAGGAGTTTCATGGAGACTGGAACGACCTCCAGGAAGTGATGCAGAGTGAGAGGAGCAGAACCAGGAGAACATTGTACACAGAGACAAACACACTGTGGTATAATCGAACGTAATGGACTTCTCCATTAGTGGCAATGTAATGCCCCTGCACAATCTGCAGGGATCAAGGAGAAAAAAAAACACTATCCATAAGCAGAGGACAAACTGAGGGAGTAGAAACACCGAGGAAAAGCAACTGCCTGACTACAATGGCTGAGGGGACATGACAGAGGAAAGACTCTGAGCGAACACTCTGATGCAAATCCTAACAACATGGCAATGGGTTGGTGTCAAGAACACATATGATACCAGTGGAATCACGCGTCGGCCACGGGGGGTGGAAGGGAGGAAAAGAAAATGATCTTTGTCTTTAATGAAAAATGCATGGAAATGATCAAATAAAATACTATAAAATTAAAAAAAAAAAGAATTCTTTTCTCAACTTCAATACTGAGTCAACTTGTACTCGTCCATGACAATAAAGACGACTGGTATGATGAAAAAAAAATAAATAAACTCTGATAGTTCCCTGTTACCTGCTTGTTGTTCAGTATTCTTCAGCTAAGTCCAACACTTTGTGAGCCCATTTGGGATTTTCTTGGCAAAGACACTGGAGACTTTTGATATTTCCTTCTCCAGCTTATCTTACGGATGAGGAAAGTGAGGTAAACAGGAGAAAGACTTTCCCAGGGACACACAGCCAGTGTTTGAGGTCAGAGTTGAACTCCAATCTTCCTGACTCTAGTCCTGGCACTTTATCCACTGAGTCACCTAGCTGTCTCTATTTCCTCTGATTTAAATATAAATAGTTTAAGAAATAGCATTTATAGCTCTCCATGGCCTGGCCACACAATACTTTTGCAAATTTTATTACACATTATGCCCTTCCAGTAAGATTGCCCTCCTTGCACTTTCTTCCATATTACATCCCATTTCCTACTGCCCTGCATTTGAACTCATTTCCTATACCTAGAATGCTTCTCCTCACTTTTTAGAATCCTTGGTTTCCTTCCAGATTCAGATGAAATGCTACCTTCGTCTAGAGGCCTTCCTGGGTATGTCATGTACCTTGTTCTTTTCCTTTCTGTCCTTGCCCAAATGTGCCCCATGTCTGCCCCATATGTGTTTTTTTTTTTTAATTACTCTGATAGTGCATTTTGGCTCTCTTGATGGAACAAGAACACCTTAAGAACAGGGTCTGTTTCACATTTGTCTTTCTATACCACACACCAAAGGCAATGCCTGGCACATTTTAGGCACACAGGTAGGAGACATTTAAGAATTACTTGTAAATTCATTGGTTTACCTAGTCTTCTGACTTCAGTCAGGAAAACAATAGGAAAGAAGGTAATAAATAAAATTATTAAGTGAATGGAAATGAATCAAAAGAGGAAATAGAGAAAGACCAAGGCTAAGGGAAGTAAGAACAATGGGCAACATGAGAGTTAGAGGAAGCCAGGAGTGAGAATTCTAGTGAAAGAGAAAGACTGATGATGAGGATGCAGTAGAGGAGAATTAAGCTAGATGTCATATCTCAATAAAATACCTAAATGGTGCTCATTTGAACAAACATGACTATGAGGTTACAAACACAGCCTATGATGAAATGATTCAAGGAAGGAATACTAGTCAACACAAAGAGGAAACCTCAAGATGAATTATAATGGCCTTGCATTATATCTACACATTTAAATTCAAAATGTTTTTTCTTTTTTTTGTAAGCAATGGGGGTTGTGACCTGGTCCAGGGTCACACAGCTGGGAAGTTTCTGAGGTCAAATTTGAACCCAGGACCTCCCATCTCGAGACCTGGCTCTCAATCCACTAAGCTACCCAGCTGCCTCTTGTTATTTCTTTTGATAAAGGTCATGGCTAAAATTCTAGCACCAAGAACAGCTGTATTGTGATCTTTACACTGATCTTTACATACATTTTAAAACAGAAATAGATTGAGAATAAACTTTTGACTAAGGAATAGAGACTACATTTTGAGAGTTAATTTTGAAAAAGGAAACATTTGACTAATACTGATTGACCCCTTTGACAGGAATGTTCAAAATAACTTTTGCCAGGAGTCTTGAAGCATTTAGTGGAAAAAGATAAATTACAGGATTTACATACACATCTATGTCAACTAGTAGGCAATGTGCCCTTTGAAGGATATTCTTGGGGCAATGTTAGTTAGGATAAACAATAAAAAAAGATCTCAGGAATAAATGCAGATACATGAGAGGGAAAAAAGGAAAAGTTAATTAGCCTTTGACATTTACAAGTAGTATAAGTCACATCTTTAGGGGGCACTAATTTCCTTATCTCTAAAGAGAATTGGATTAGAAGACCATAAAAGAAAGCCCCTTCTAGATTTAAAACTATAATGCTCTGATCATTCAATCTATCTATTCAGGGGCCCCACAAATAAATTTGACCATCTTCATCATTAATCCATGTAGTGGTCATTGTTTGAAAAATAAGGAATATGAAGATTTATCAGTCAACAAGCATGTATTTAGTGTTGATTAAGTTAGAAAACCATTAGTCTATAATAGCCATAAGGATATATAGAAATAGACAGTATATAAAGCCCAGAGTCTTTTCCAGCCTAAGGATTCCATGACATCTTATAATCATATTCATTTTTCAGTCTCTCTTTGGATTAAATTGAAATCCATTAAAATGAGAAAAGAACCCTTCAAGGTATAAAGGGCAAGCATGTCACCCCAGTTTTATAGACAAGGAAACTAAAGCACTAATATAATTGCCCTTATGGGATCATCAGAGATCTAGAATTGCAGAATGCCTTAGAGGTCATATGGTTCAATTCCACCATTTGATAAACAAGGAATCTGTGTCTTTGAGAGTTGAAATTGTTTCCCTGAAATCACATGGGAATTGAGTGATATAGTAAGGATTCAAATCTTGAACCTCTGACTCCAAGTTTTGTACTCTTTCCAATGTAAGCTTTTAGGTTCCTTATAAAAGTTCTTCAATAACACAGTTGGAGCTTTGGAGTAGCACCAATATTAAGAATAGTTAGGGATAAGAGAGTTTCATGTAGAAATAAACTGATATTCAAATGCCTAAGGACAAAGGGAATATGTTGTTAGAATTGTAGCCTGAAAGTAAATTAAAAGCTCCCCTTCTTTAGACTGTATTACTTTTGGTGACTTAACAACTCTAACTTCCTGGTTTTCCTTTCCTGTTTCCTTTCCTTCAAGGTCCTACCCTCATGGCCATTATCTCTTATCTCATTCAACACAGCATCTGCAATTATCCTGTCATTGTGGGGCTTGAACTGATTAATTTCATGCTGTAGGAAAGATGTTGTTAGTCATAAGAAAAAAATAGAGTGCTTAAATTAAATAAATCTTGGATTCAAACAATTATATCCCTGTTGTGAGTCATCTCTGTGCTGAACCATGAAGACAAAAAGGAAAATAGAGAGCTTCCCCACTCATCTAGAAAATTAACATAGAGCTTGATGGGACAATTGATTTGACTAGTTTAGGCAAAATGCTGTATGCCTGAAGGTGGCTGGGTATTCAATTTCCATTTTAGCATAATTTGGCTTCTACCCAAGTGCAAAATACATAAAAGAGATAATAACACCATAAGACAACAAATAATTGGGTTCCATGTTCAACTACCTGACCCTGTTTCTTCAAAAATAAAATAAATCACCATTGTGTATGGGGAAGGGCAAACAGGAAGAAGGAGAGAAGAGGAAGGAGACTCAAGGGAAGAAAGGCATTTGGTGACTGAAGAGAAGCACTGAGCACTTGGTGAATATTTAACTTTGAGAGGAAAATGCTAAACAGTTATTTTTGTATGAACTGTACAGATTCACATACATGTACTTTGCACATTTCTATTCCTCATGATACTTTTCTCTGACTACTCTGACCCTCCACCATGGCATCCCTCAAAAAAACTCACCTCCTACAGGCAGCTGTTGAGCAGGCTCCCAGACTTGTGGCACAGTAGGTACACAACAAATATTTAATGGTTTTTGAATTAGTAGAGCTGAATAACTTCTTTTCATATTCAGCTTCTCTAAGTGACTGAGAGGCAGTAGAACTTGCTCTGGTCTAGGAATGTGAGCTTGTATGTATCTGAATAAGGCTTTTTTAAGCACCCACCTAAAAAGAAGGGTGGGAGGGCAGCTAAAGAAAGACTAGAGCAAGGCTGAAGCAAACCCTCACTCATATCTCAGCGAGACAATAACCAAAACTTACAGAATTTTGCAGTGTTCTGCATATATTTTGTAGAACTACTAGTCCATATCCCCAAGAAGCAGAGTCACTTGGGACAGGAAAGAGAGTGGAAGGTAATGGGATTTCCAGAAGGATGAGAATGGATTTGTTGGCAGCTGTGGACCTAGCAGTTTCTATTTGATTCATGAGCTATGTGTACTAGTGGTTAGGAATAAAAATGCAAAAATGAAATTCTTTGCCCTCAAAGAGCTAACACTCTAACAGGTAAGAGAAGAAATGTGTATATGCATAAACACACTGTATATATGTATATTTGTATGTATACCTGCATGTATATATATAAACATGCACATGCATATGCATACATATCCTAAGAAACTATCATGAAAGAAAGAATATGAAAAGTACCAAGGAGAGATCCAAAGAAAACTCTTTGAGTAATAAAATGAAAAAAAAAATCAGAGTTGGAAGAGATTTCCAACTCAAGGAGGTTTGTAGTTCAAGTCAAGAACATCCTTAATAACTTGACTATCAAGTCATTCAGTCTTCACCTAAAGATCTCCAACTGGGGGAAAGGAGAGAATAGTGAAATAAAAGCAAGTAGATTTTCTCCCAGGTGATAAACATTTAAAAAGCTTAAATACATGTATGATGATCTGCTGCTAACCCTTTTGCAGGCTAAATATCTTCAATTCCTTCAGTGGATCTTTATTTAACCATGATTCAAGGACCTTCACCATCCTAGTCCCCTTCCTGGGATAGTTTCCACTTTAGCAATGTTCTTTCTAAAATATGGCAGAACTTAACATAATACTTTAGGCGTGATTTATCCAGGGCACATACAATGAGTTTAATAGTTCCCTTTTCTGCATCCTAATGGGAACAGGATGGGGTAAGATCTACAGTATAAGAATAGTAACTAAGATAAGCCACTTCTGTAAGAGAAGAAGGAGACACTGAGCAGTTTAAAGATTCTGGGTACCAGAGAGGGAAAAGGCTGAAAAGGAAGAGGAGTAGGAAAAAAAAATGACTGAAAAGTCTTCTGAAAAGATAAGCCTTGCCTAGTTTGCATATCTTAAAAAAAAAAAAAAGATCCTTGAACATCACCTGTTAGCAATAGGTCAATTGGCCCAGATTTCCCACAATGAACAAACACAAAGGCTAGGATCAAGAGTATATCATGAAATTCACATGGGGAAGAGGAGGTCAAGAGGAATAGCTTCTTTGAAGTTTAGTGTTTAATTTGAAATTAATTAATTCATTAATAAGAGACAAGTAGAATTTTATGATAGAAATCAGGTTCTCAAATTTTAAAATGAATCAGTTATTTAACTGGGCATCAGGTGGACTTGGTCACTGTTTTAGACAAACACAAGAGGAATATTAATACACTTTTAAATTGAAAATAAATCAGTATTTGAATGGAATAGGATTTTACTGTAGAAAAGGGAGAATCAGGGGAAACAGACACTTTTACATGTCCCTATATGAACCTACTCAAAATTTAGATGTAATGGCATTCAGGAACAGGTCAATCATGTTCTTCTCAGACTGCTCCCCTAACTTAAACATCAAAAAATCATCTAAGCAAATAATTGACATTTAGCCAACTAGAGACATCAGTGAATTTTCTAAAGACATTTTTTCATAGAGTTGTCTTGATGTTTATGTATTTATTTAGTTTATAAAAACCCTTACCTTCTGTCTTGGAACCAAATACTTTGTATTGGTTCCAAGGCAGAAAATTGGTAAGGACTAGGCAATGGGGGTTAAGTGACTTGCTCAGGGTCACACAGCTGGGAAGTATCTGAGGCTAGACTTGAACCTAGGACCTCCTGTCTCTAGGTCTGGCTCACAATCCACTGAGCCACCCAACTGCCCCCTTGATTTTTATTTTCCTGAGGCAAAAATCAGGACTTTATAGTGGTCCTCAAGTTGGACATTTCCTAAATCTAATTTCCTGTTAAATAGGAAAGGCACACAAATTAAACTTCTAAGAAAAAATTAATTGATTGAGGAACACCAAAGTTTCAGTCTTGATTCTAGAGGTCAGAAATAACCACTGTATGAAAGAATTCTAACACATTTAAATCCTTCAGATAAGACATTGAGCATAAAATCTGACTTGTACCCATTGAAGGTGATACTTGTTGATGGTTTTAAATATATATTGTTTATTATTTTGAGGAAGGGCCCTTCTATTCCTATACTCTCTAGTGTTTTCAATAGGAATGATTGTTGTATTTTGTCAAAGGCTTTTTCTGCAACTATTTAAATAATTATGTGATTTATGTAGGTTTTATTATTGATATGGTCAATTATATGGATGGTTTCCCTAAACCATCCTTGTAGTCCTGATATAAATCCTGCAAGATCCTAGTAAATAATTGTTGTGATAACTTTCTGGAGTCTTTTTGCTAGTATTTTATTTAAGACTATTTGCATCTATGTCCACTAAGGAAAATGGTCTGTAGTTTTCTTTCTCTGTTTTTGCTTTGGCTGGCTTTGGAATCAATACCATATTTGTGTCATGAAAATAATTTGATAAGACTCCTTTGTTTATTTTGTCAAATAGTTTGTATAGTATTGGGATTAGTTGTTCTTTAAATGTTTGATAGAATTCACTTGTGAATCCATCTGGCCCTGGGAATTTTTTCTTAGGGAGTTTTGTGATGGCTTGTTCAATTTCTTTTTCTGAGATGGGTTTGTTTAAGTTTTGTATTTCCTCTTTTGTAAATCTAGCCAATTTATATTTTTACAAATATTCACCCATTGCACCTTGATTGTCATATTTGTTGCCACATAATTGGGCAAATTAGTTCTTAATAACTACCTTAATTTCCTCGTCATTAGAGGTGAAATCACCCTTTACATCTTTTATACTGTTAACTTGATTTTCTTCTTCTTTTATTAGGATAACTAGTACTTTATTTTTTTTCAAAGTACCAACTCCTAGTCTTATTTACTTATTAGTTCAATAGGTCTTTTACTTTCAATTTTATTAATTTCTCCTTTAATTTTTAGGATTTCCCATTTAGTTTTTATACTGAGATTTTAAATTTTTTCTTGATCATAAAATCTGAAAAGAAAAGAATGTGGCTAATATTTTAAGAAACTTATTGCCTCCCCCCCTAAATCAAAGCTTACTGGGCAAAACACATTTAAAGCAATTAACTTCTATACAATAACTGTATATGTGTACAATGTTCTCCTGGTTCTGCTCCTCTCACTCTGCATCAAGTCCTGGAGGTCATTCCAGTTCACATGGAATTCCTCCAGTTTATTATTCCTTTCAGCACAATAGTATTCCATCACCAACATATACCACAATTTGTTCAGCCATTCCCCAATTGAAGGGCATTCCCTCATTTTCCAATTTTTTGCCACCATAAAGAGCGCAGCTATGGATGTTCTTGTACAAGTCTTTCTCCTTATTATCTTTTTGGGGTACAAACCAAGCAGTGATATGGCTGGATCAAAGGCAAACAGTCTTTTATCGCCCTTTGGGCATAGTTCCAAATTGCCCTCCAGAATGGTTGGATCAATTCACAACTCCACCAGCAATGCATTAATGTCCCAACTTTGCCACATCCCCTCCAGCATTTGTTACTTTCTGTTGCTATCATGTTGAACAATCTTCTAGGTGTGAGGTGATACCTCAGAGTTGTTTTGATTTGCATCTCTCTGATTATAAGAGATTTAGAACACTTTTTCATGTGTTTATTAAGAGTTTTGATTTCTTTAACTGAAAATTATCTATTCATGTCCCTTACCCATTTATCAATTGGAGAGTGGCTTGTTTTTTTGTACAACTGATTTAACTCTTTATAAATCTGAGTAATTAGACCTTTGTCAGACATTTTTGTTAAAAAGACATTTTGCTTCCCTTCTAATTTTGGTTGTACTGGTTTTATTTGTACAAAAATTTTAAATTTGATATAATCAAAGTTATTTCTTTTACATTTTGTGATTTTTTTAATAGCTCTTGCTTGGTTTTAAAATCTTTCCTTTCCTAAAGATCTGATATGTATACTATTTGGTGTTCACCTAATTTGCTTAAAGTTTCCTTCTTTATATTCAAGTCATTCACCCATTCTGAGTTAATCTTGGTGTAGGGTGTGAGATGTTGATCCAAACCTAATCTCTACCATACTGTCTTCCAATTTTCCAGTAGTTTTTATCAAATAGTGGGTTTTGGTCCTGAAAGATGGGCTCTTTGGGCTTATCATAGATTGTCTTGCTGAGATTACTTACCCCAAGGCTATTTCACTGATCCTCCTTTCTGTCTCTTAGCCAGTACCAAATTGTTTTGATGACCACTGCTTTATAGTATATTTTGAGATCTGGGACTGCAAGGTACCTTGCTTTGCATTTTTTTTTTTTATGATTTCCCTGGATATCCTTGATCTTTTGTACTTCCAAATGAACTTTGTTATGTTTTTTTCCTAATTCAGTAAAAATGTTTTTTGGTACTTCAATGGGTATGGCACT
Organism: Monodelphis domestica; assembly: GCF_027887165.1. Lineage (NCBI taxonomy): Eukaryota > Metazoa > Chordata > Mammalia > Didelphimorphia > Didelphidae > Monodelphis > Monodelphis domestica. The sequence goes on from NC_077227.1 coordinate 622,961,320, forward strand.
ACAAATAAGTAAAGTAATTTGGGTAGGATTGTCATTTTTATTATATTAGCTCATCTTACCAATGAGAAATCTATATTTTTTGAATGTTTGATAGAATTCATTTATGAATCTATGTGGTCCTGGAGATTTATTCTTAGGGAGTTTTTTGATGGCTTGTTCAATTTCTTTTTCTGATATGGGTTTGATTAGATATTCTATTTCTTCCTCTATTAGTCTAGGCAATTTACATATTTTTTTAAATATTCATTCATATCACCTAGATTGCCATATTTATTGCCACATAATTGAGCATAATAATTTTTAATGATTGCTTTAATTTCCTTTTCATTAGAGGTGAGGTCTCCCTTTTCATTTTGGATAATGTCAATTTGGTTTTCTTCTTTCCTTTTTTAAATTAGATTGACCAGTACTTTGTCTATTTTATTTGTTTTTTCAAAGTACCAGCTTCTAGTCTTATTAATTAAATCAATAGTTCTTTGACTTTCAATTTTATTAATTTCTCCTTTGATTTTTAGGATCTCTAATTTAGTCTTCATCTGAGGATTTTTAATTTGTTCACTTTCTAGTTTTTTTTTTTTTAATTTGCATGCCCAATTCATTGACCTCTGCCCTCTCTTGTTTGTTAATATATGAACTCAAGGATATAAATTCCCCCTGAGTCTTTGGCTTCATCCCATAGATTTTGAAAGGATGTCTCATCATTGTCATTTTCTTCAATGAAATTATTAATTGTTTTTATTAGTTGTTCTTTAACTAACCAATTTTGGAGAATCATATTGTTTTATTTCCAATTAATTATTGATTTGCCTTTCCATGTACCCTTACTAATTGTTACTTTCATTGCATTGTGGACTGAGAAGTTTGCATTCATTATTTCTCCTCTTTTGCATTTGTTTGCAATGTTTTTATGCCCTATTACATGGTCAGTCTTTGTGAATATACCATATACTGATGAAAAAAAGGTATATTCCTTTTTGTCCCTATTTATTTTTCTCCACATATCTACTAATTCTATTTTTTCTAAGATATCATTCATTTCTCTTACCTCTTTCTTATTTATTTTTTGGTTTGATTCATCTAGTTCATATAGAGGAAGGTTCAGATCTTCCACTAGTGTAGTTTTTCTATCTATTTCATCCTTGAGCTCCACTAGTTTCTCCTTTAGAAATTTGGATGCTATGGCATTTGGAGCATACATGTTGAGTACTGATATTTCCTCATTGTCTATACTGCCTTTTATCAGGATATAATTACTTTCCCTATCACTTTTGACTAGATCTATTTTTATTTTGGCTTTGTCAGATATCATGATTGTGACTTCTGCCTTCTTTTCATCAGTTGATGTCCAATAGATTTGGCTCCATCCTCTTACTTTTACCCTATGCATGGCCATCTTCCTTATGAGTGTTTCTTATAGATAACATATGGTAGGATTTTGTTTTCTAATCTACTCTGCTATTCACTTGTGTTTTATGTGTTCATTCCATTAACGTTCAGAATTATGATTACCAGCTATGTATTTCCCAGCATTTTGATTTCCACTCCCATTCCTGTCCTTTCTTCTTTCACTATTTCCTTCTACACCAGTGTTTTGTTTTTAATTGGCCCCCCTAATTCCCAACCTTATTCTACTTCCCTTTCTACTCCCCTCCCTTCTTATTCCCCTCCTATTTTCTTTACAGTCTTTTTAAACTACGCCCTCACAGTCTCCCTTCCTTGTATTGCTTCCCTCCCCACCATTCCATTTGTTACCCTTTTACTTCCCTGTAGGGCACAAATCAATTCTCTGACCCAATGTATTTGATTGTTCTTCCCTCTCTGAGTCAATTTCAATGCACATAAGAGATGAGTTTTCCCTATATCCAGCTTCTTTACCCTTCCAGTGTATTGATGTTCTCCCCCTCTCCATGTGATTCTTTGTGACATATAAATTTACCCCATTTTGTTTCTTTTCCCATTTTTCTTAGTATTAACCTCTTTTTTAACCCTAGTTATATATATATATAGATAGATAGATATATTTATGCATAAATATATCTATATACATATTTATGTCTTGTCATTTCATCCTATACAGTTTGTCACTCTTCCCTCTAAGTATAATTCTTCTAGCTACCCAGGTGATAACAACAACTTTTAAGAGTTACTTGTGTCCTCTTTTCTTATAGGGATACATATCATTTTAACTTATTGAGTCTCTTTAACAAAAAAGGTGTTTTTGTTTTGTTTTGTTTTTCTTTTTTTTCTGCCTTTCTTAATTACCTTTTCATGATTCTCTTGAGTTCTGTGTTTGGGCATCAGATTTTCTGTTCAGTTCTGGTCTTTTCTTTACAAATGCTTTGAATTATTCTATTTTATTAAATGACCATACTTTCCCCTGGAAGAATATAGTCAGTTTTGCTGAGTAGCTGATTCTTGGTTGTAGAACTAGTCCCCCTGCTTTCTAAAATGTCATATACCATGCCTTTTCAGTCCTTCAGTGTAGATGCAGCCAGATCCTATGTTATCCTCACTGTAGTTCCATGGTATCTGAATGACTTCTTCTTCTTAGCAGTTTGTAATATTTTTTCCTTGGTCTGATAGTTCTTGAATTTGGCTATAACATTCCTGGGTGTTGTCAGTTGGGGATTAAGTATAGGAGGTGATATGTGGATTCTTTCAATATCCACTTTTCCCTCTTGTTCTAGAATGTTGGGGCAGTTTTCTTGGATAGTTTCCTGTAGGATGATGTCCAGGATTTTTCTTTTGTCATGGTCTTCCAGGAGACCAATGATTCTTAAGTTGTCTCTCCTGGAACAATTTTCTAAATCTTTAGTTTTGTGAATGAGGAGTTTCATTTTTTTCCTCAATTTTTTCATTCTTTTCATTTTGTTTTATAGTTTCTTGCTGCCTTGTGAAGTCGCTTGCATCTAATTATTGTATTCTGGTTTTTAAGATTGGATATCATCCCTGGTTTTTTGGTCATCCTTCTCCATCTGGTCTGATTTTCTTTGGAGGTCATCTTTCATATTCTTTGCCTCATCTTTCATTTTCTTTGCCTCATCTTTCATCTCCTTTGCCTCATTTTCAAGCTGATCAATTTTGGCTTTCAAAACACTATTTTCAGTTTCCAGATGACTTGCCTTGCTTTTTAAGTTCTTTTCCAAGTTGTCTTCAGCCTCTATTAATTGTGTTTTGAATTGTATTTTGAGTTCTTCCAAAGCCTGTGTCCAATTCACTGGAGTTTCTGTGTTTTTGCTTGGTGTTCCTTCATCTTCCTCTGTTACATTTGCTCTTTGTAATTTCTTTTTTCTTTTTCTGTTGTTTGCTCATATTTGCTCTTTCTTTCCCCCTTGTAGTTGCCTGCACTCTTGCTCCTCTCATTATGTGCTGGATCTGTGATTTGGGGCTTTTCTGTCAACCTTCACCCTTGGAGCTTAGTCAGCAAATCTCTCTGAGCAGTCTGTGGGGGGAGGGGTGTTGGAGCTTGAGCTTCCCTGGCCTCTGAAAGCTTGATGAGATTAAATCCAGCTGAATTGAACTTGCAGAGCTGGATGTGCCCTGAGGCTAATACCTGGGGAAGGGGGGGGTGGAGCAGGGGAAGCAATATGGAGTGTCTCAGCTGCTGTGGCTAGGCTGCCAGCTCTGTGCTTCTTCTGCAACTGCTTCCCCAATGCCTGTGTTCCAAGCTCTGAGTCTGACACAGCTTTGCCCACAAGGTATTCCCTCCAGACTAGCATCCTTGCCCACCCAGAGGTTCTAGCCACTGCTGAAGGCTCAGTGTTCTAGGTGGGGGAGGGGTCCTGGAATCTTCCTTCTTCCTTCCCCTTAAACCTGAGTGTTCTTGAATTCAGGCTTTTGGGGGGCATACCTTTTAAGTTGAGTCCAGCAGGAGAGTTCCTTAGCTCTATCCTGTTGTTAGGTTTGGTTTTCAGATCCCTAGGAGCATTTTGTTTTTTAATTGGTAAAAAAGGGTTTTCAGTGGTCTGAAATTTCTCTGCCTCTACGGATATTTCCGCACAAACTCAACCAACAATATGTTGACAAAGAAACATCATACAAATTGACTGAGTCATTCAAATTTGTTTGTTGTAGATGGTAATAATTCAAGACTAGGTCATTGCCACTTGAAATTACAGAAGGTTTATCCTTAAGCAGCCTGGATTAAGTAATTAATGTAGATTATGTAAGGACGTAATCTCCAAGATACATAGAGAAAAAACTTTAAAAATATAAATACCAAGTGATTAAAATATATTATAACATTTGTGCACCTTAATATTTTTCCAGTCATTACTATCTCTACTTTTCAGATGAAAATATTGATACACCTATGGTAATATTGCTTATAAATATTAGACACAGATTCAACTGAGGTCTTTCTTCAAATCTAGTATTTTTCCCACTAAACCTCCAGGAAAATTTAACAGTAAAACATATATATTAGCTAGTCAGGAATGGTTCAGGTCTGACAAAAATGACTTTATAAAAAAAAACAATCATAAATAGAGGAATGGGGAGGGTTAATATTAGAAGTCTAACATTTTAGAACAATAACAAAAAAGAAATTAGGACATATTAGTCCAATAAGGGAATAATATGGCATGGAAGTCAAAAGAAAATAAAAAAGATCTTCAATTTCTTTAAGAGAAATATGATGTCTAGAACTATAGAAGGGGTAATCTCACTGGACTATGTCTTGGTAAATTTAGTTCTCAGCTTCATATTTTAGTAAAGGCATTAATGGAGAGCATTTAGAGGAAGACAACTAGCATGATGAAGGGTTGTTAGAGCCTTTCATTAAGAAGTTCAGTTTAAAGAACTGTGGATGTTTACCTGGAGATGGGTAGTTAAGCTTGATATGACTAAATGTCTTCAAGAATTTGAAGAATTATTATATGGGAACCAAGGGTAAAGGTTGAAGAGATCAAGTTCAGCATGAAGTAAGAAAAATCTTCCTGGCTTTCAGAGCTTTCAAAAAGTTAAATATCTCACCTCTGTTTAGACTAAGTTTTAGATGTTCTACTATGTCCCTGGAATTCACACATTCAGTACCTGCTGACCTTGTGGTGTCTCCCTCTGATTGGATGATTTTTACTGAAGGGACATTGCCCAGACTAGCAGTGCTTCATTCTCCTCAGGGCTATACTCCAAATAGACTTTATCTTCTTTCTACTTCAGTTTCCTTTTATGTGTTATCTTTCATTGAAAGTAACCTCCTTGAGGGCAGGGATTATCTTCCTATTTTTATTTGTATTCCCAGCACTTGGCTGAGTGGACTTTATAAATCTTTATTGATTGTTTGACAGTCTCCTTAAATGTTTTCTGAATAGAAATGTTCTGCAGTGTTAGCTGTTGTGATTTAATGATTTACAGTGGATTGGATTATGTGGCCTCATCTCTCTTTCAACTCAGAGATTCACAGATACTCTTATCTTACAGATAAAGAAAATGAAAGAGGTTGTCTAGGGGATCACAACAAGTTATTAGCAGAGTCTGGAATAAAAGGAAGCAAGTAATTGAAAAAAAAAAAAGAACATAACTCTGGAATTGAGTCCTGAATTCATATCCTACTTCTGAAACTGATACTTGGGTGACCTTTAATGTCTCTGAATCTTAGTTTTCTCATCTATAAAATAAGAGTGTTGTCTCTGAAGTCCCTTATAGCTCTTATCACAGAAGCCATTTCTCTCTACTAATGTGACTAAAACTTTCTATAGAATGAATCCATCTTGCAAAATCCCCATAAAGAATTTAGCCTAATTAAAAATCTCCTGTCTAACTTATGTTTCCACCAAATTTAATGTTGTGGGGAATATATCATCGGATAGATTGAACAGGAAGCTGAGGTCAATTACCAAAAAGGTTCTATCAATGTTGTTCTCAAACAAATCTCAACAGTAGAGAAAGTGAAAACTAAATAGTGATTGTTTACCTTTTAATTATACTCAAGGCTTTAGAAGCCCTTTTAAAAGTGCTTTTGAGTCTTTATCTAAATAAGACCAAGTGATTAATTACTGATAAAGTAGAACCTGATCAACATCAAATCCTAATGAGCCAGAGTCATTTTTTACTAGTTACTTATGTCTTCATAGTAGCTATGAAAAGTGAAAAGTATACTGGACCAGTAGACCAGAGGACTTTAATACTCACTATTTGACCCTTGGGCAAATCACTTAAGCTCTGTAGGACATAGTTTCTTCCTTTTTTTAACCAGTGGGATGAAGGAGATGATCTCTAAGGTCCTTTCAGGCTCTAAAAATGTCTGATTTTAATTCAGATAATGGAAGGAATTGCATACAGTATTCATGTAGAAGCAGTCACTCATTTTTCCTTGTTGTGTCCCATCTAACTGAGGAAGTGGTGTGTTTTTTGGGTTCCAAATACTATTCTTGTCTGGGATTTCTCCTTTCATTTTCTTTTAGGTCAAGAGTTCAAATACCATTGGAAGTAGCCCATGTTTTTCAACATGTTTTTCAACACCCTTGCCTCCAAAAAGGAGAAGCTGCTTAATTACTGGGATTGGGGGGTGAGAGGGGTGAACATCTTCTCAGTAAGATTAAACCAAGTACTCCTTGTTTGAAGAGGCAATCACAGAGATACTGAGCTTACCTCAGTCTTCCAGTCTCCTCTGAGGATTTGAGGTTTATTTTCTCACCCCAGTGTGAGGCCAAGACTGGACAATATGGCTGCCAAAGAGCCTGTTTACCCACCAGATTAAATGGCTAATGGGATAGATAGTATTTCAGCAAAGACACAAGGACTGTTTTCAATCAGAGGGAGCAAGCTTAGTGTCTCTTCTTTAAATACTTAAGAACAATACTCTTACAAACATATTAATTTGAGGGCCTAGGAAACCATATCTGAATATATATATATACATATATATGTATATAGAGAATATATGCATACATATATAGAAAATATAGATTTTGTGTTATATTGCTCACCACTTTCCTGTCAGCAAAACTGATTCTGCAGACTGAAATCTGAGACCTCCATGAAGGATTAATATTTGATATATTAACAATGGAAAGAGAAGTCAATTTAAATCAGCAATGGGCAAATGTACTTTCAAAATTATAGATACTGAGCAATCTAATGCAGCAGGAAAAGTAAAATTAATTTTGAAATCTTTTCTCATAATGCATATTATTAACAGACACAGATGAGGCACTTCCTCTTGAGAAATGAAGATTGTGTTCTAAGAATCTTTAAGTGATCAAGTCTTAAGGTTGTCAGCAAAAACATTATTTAGGAAGGCATAGAAAGAAGGAAGAAGAAAAATTTAAATTAATAACAGTTCACATTTATATAGTTGTAAAGTTTTCAGTGTGCTTTGATATAAATAACTCTGTGAAGTAGGTGCTATTTATATTCTTGGACATAGACTTGGACATCTATAAATTGAGGTCAATCTCAGAAAGAAAAAAAAATGAAACTAACTTAATCAAGTGACTTGCTTAAGGTCACACAGCTAATAAGTGTCTGATGCAGGATTTGGTGCAGTTTTCCTGACTTTGAATGCAATGCCCTGATCATTATGTTCTCTAACCTCACAGGAAAGGCAGAGGTTCAAAAATAGCTTGCAACCAAACATTCAATTAACAAGAGTTTATCAATAAAACCACAATATGATGTATGATCAGACTAAATTAATTTGCCAAAGGTGGCATAAAAGGCTAATCAGGGTTAGTGGAAAGTGTGAGTTACAAAGCATTATTTTTTTAAATGTGATTTTATGACCTTCAAATATATGTAGTGATAATACTGGGAGCCCCACTTTGAACCCTGGAGAATCTTGGGTTGTGGTTCACTGGAGACCAGTATATATGAACAATATAGTCCTTTTGCTTGACTATGTGAGCCTCTGGGAAAAGTAGGAATGTGTGATTATGTCTTAAAGGGACAAGATTGTCTTCCCGATCAGGAGGAAAACTCTCAGGAGTGGAGAGAATTACAGAGGTGAGCTCTGATGCTTGGCTTGAAAGTTTGGAAAGGAAACAAAAGTCAGACTAGATGGGAACAAAGGCTGGGAATGCTGCTGATGTTTGAGTAGCCATCAGAACTTTCCTGGGGCTGGGAGAACAACCCTGGGGCTTGTGAGATGTGTATCTGAAAGACTAATTATTACCAAACTGACCAGTTGAGAGTCCTGTTTCTCATCCTTGCTCCATAAAGCCCAAAGCTTAGTTCCTTAAAATTTACCTCCATTTCCATTTGATTAGTATTGATAGTGAGCACATGATAATGTATGGTCAACCACAGCAATGTCTGATTTGTAAGGGTAAGAGAGATTTTTAATACCACTATCTCCTTAATTACAGATGACCTAATTTCTCCAGTCAAACAATGAATCACAGATATGAAATGGATAGAAACAAGTTAAGTTGTCTGCAAGCATTTATTAAGCATTTACTAAGTGCCCAGCAATATGTTAAGGAATATAAGTGAAAAAGAAAAATAGTACCTGGTTTTCATGAGCTTATGTTTTAATGAAGGAAGACAACATGTAAAAATGAGCTGAAAATGGAGGAGAGAGGACTTGGAGAGGAAGAAGATACTCTGGAGGGTCAGTAGTAAAGTCTAGACATTTTCTTTAAAATGGACATTGTGAGAAAAACTGACCAATCAGGAAGGAGCCAAAGAGGCAGGGTGATAGATATCATGTGAAAAGGCTGTTATGTAAAGGAAGGAAGGAAGGAAGGAAGGGCAGCTAAGTGATGCAGTAGTTGCAACAGGCTTGGAGTTAGGAAGATCTGACCTTGAAATCTGGCCTCAGACACTAGCTGTGTGACCCTGGACAATTTAAATCTATTTGGTCTCAGTTTCCCTATCTGTAAAATGAGCTAGAGAAGAAAATGGCAAAATACTCCAATTTCTAGGAAACTTCAAATGTGGAAGAAAGTGCCCCAAGTTGAGGAAAAGGGAAATGTGGTTTCAATAAATATCTTTTTGTAAAAGTGGGAAAAGGAAGGAAAGAAAACTAGAATTTGCTAAGCACCTAGTATATGCCAAACACTGTTCTAAGCACTTTATAAATATATCATTTGGTCTTCACAACCACCTTAGAATGTAATTATTATTATTGCCCCCATTTTACAGTTGATGAAACTGAGAGAAATCAAGATTAAATGACATCTAGGAAATGTATAAAGCTGAATTTGAAATCAGATCTTCCTGACTCTGAGTCTGCCTAACACTCCATCCACTGTGTTACCTAGTTGCCATTAGATCTAAAAGCTAATCTGATTAACTAATAATGGGCAGATATCAACTTGAAGAGTACACCATTGTGTTCTCTTGAGGCATGGTAATAGAAACCACCCCTAACTTCCTAGGCTACCCCTTGAACTCTGAGGAAAGATATTCAGCCATCTTCAGGAAAATGAACCTGTCTGTACTCATGTGGGTTGAGAGAATAAGTCAAGACCCTGTACTACATATGTATTTCATTATTGGGAATAATATTGAAAGGAGAAGGGTCAGGGAACACAAAGGTATCCATGGAAATGGATGGACACAAAGAATATAGGTCCTCTATAAGAAGTTGTTGGGATTCATTATGACATGTGGTTACAGAGTGAAATAACAGAATCTTATTGAATTATATTCTGCAACTTCCTGTAGTTGCATAAAACTATGAATATGTTGGGGTTGGTTGTTTGGTTGGTTTGCTTTATAAACAAAAAAGTTATATCTGAAGTATTTTCTTTCTGGTATGAGGGGGAGGGAAGATGAAGGAGCTACTGCTTTGGATTACATGGCCACCCACCACTCTACCCCATATATGCTCTAGGAGAAAACCTTTCATTGGTTAGAGCAGAGGTCAGAAAGAAAGAATCACAATGCAATTTCCATATTCCAAAGTAAAATTATCTTGGCAGGCACTCTAATAAGGTTTGGGGTAACTGTCAGGCTTCAAACTTGTCAGGAGTTAGAGGAGCGTCTACTCCAAGCATGAGAAGACTTCCTCTGGCAGAAGGGACAAATGAAAACGATTTATTCCAATGACCATGAAGGCAGCTGAAGCAGGCACTGTAAAGCACTTAGAGCCTGGTCAGACATTGAAGATGCCAAGTTCATTCCCTACATACAGGGCCATCACTAGTCTTCCTGACTTTTGCCTTGTCATTGAACTTGAATGACTGGAATAGAGAGTGAACTGAGGACTTTTTGAAACTCACTTAAATCCATTTTATTCACAACTGAAGACATCACTCCATGATATCAGTCCTCTTCAAAATGAAGGATGAACTACAATAATGCATGTTGTTTTTCTGCAACAGAATGTAACTCTTTGAGGGTATGTTATGTTTCATTGTCCTCATTATGTTGCCAGCACCTAACACTGTGAAAGATTTGGAAATACAATAATCAAGAAGTAACATGACCATGTGTCTGGTATATGAACACATAAGATACAATATCAATACACCCATTATGCTTTCAAGATGCTAATACACCTGGTATACTACAATTTGTATGCTCTAATTTGATCCTACAACAATCATGCAAGTTCCATAGGATGAGTATTATTAATCCTGTTTTATAGGTGAGGAAACTAAGACTCAGGGCTGTAAAACAGATATTATGATTCCATATCCAGGGCTTCTTCCACTATGCCAGGGGGTAATGAGAAACAAATTTCTAGGTGAGTAGAAGGGGCTAGATTTGACAAAAAGGGCTTTGAAGTGGTGGCATTTGAGTTTAGCTTAAAAATATTTATCTCTGGGCAGGAATGAGTATATGTTTATGGAAAATATTTCAGTACACTGAAAGCAATACTATCTAGTGAAGATCAATCAATTAGCTTTAAGTACTTTTATTTTACAGGCACTGTTATAAGCATTGGAATGACAAACAAAACTTTTTTTTAAATCCCCTTCCCTTAAGGAGCTTACACTCCAATGATAACATATATGCAGATAGATATATACAAAATAGTACATACTAGATAGAAAGTAACCCTGGGGGGGGTGTTAATAACTCATTCATAACTGAGAGGAGCAGGAAAAGTCTCCTGAAGGAGATAGCATTGGATCTGAATCATGAAGGAAGGCAGTGATTCCATGAAGTGAAAGGTAAGCAGAAATCCTTTTAGAAACCTTGATAAAGATAGTCCAGTCTCTCAAACCCAAGAACCTTGAGAATAATAATTCATCCCATCTCCAGACCTGCCATCAGAACTGCTTTGAGCCCAGTCCTTCTAGCCATCATTGAGAGGAGAGATTTTCATGGGAAAAAAAGCCCATTTTTCTCATTACTTCCATAATAACTGCTGACCAGATGCCACAGATGGGGATAGGAGGTTTAGGAGTATCAGCATCTCCCAGACTACCAGTCCAATTTCCAGCCCAGTTCTCATAACCGTCTCACAACTAGTCTCACAACTAGAGAAACAATTTCTGTGGAGAAGGGGATCAACTATCCCCACCAAATGCCACCGACAGAACAAGTTAGTCAAGTTAGCTGAAGCAGCAAAATACCCTAAAGGAGAGAGAGAGGAGACAGCATGTGTCAGATGGGACAAATTATTACCACTTTGAATCTCATTTTCCCTCATACTTTGATGGACATAACCTAGGCCCCTAAACCTAAGAACCTTTGACATATCAATGATTCTATCCTAGTGCCCTTAACCATCTTCCTGGAAAATAATCCCTGTGGAGGTGCAGCCTGGCAACCACTCTTAAAGGAGTTATATCACTGAAGACCCAGAAAATAAAGTTCTTAACATTGAAGTCCATGGCATTGACAAATTGTTCAACATCAGAAACTGACACAAATTTATCAGTGGAAATGACATTAAAGGAGAGAGATTACCATCTGCATTGATGTTGCCCTGAAGGACCATGAGACCTTGCCATGTGACTTGCAGTTGTGTAACTTCCTTATGCATCCCCCCATTAGGATATGAGTGCTTTCAAACTTCGGGCTTGTCTTACCTTTCTATTAATATATCCAGCACTCAGCACAGTGCTTTGCACTGTAGAACTTAAATTAATATCCAGCAACACCAAGTATTAATTTCATAAAGTTTATTAATAATCATTTGAAGTAGAAGGAATAAAAAGGAAATAGAATTAAAGAAAAAACTAATTATTTAACAAAATTTAGACCATGTGATGAAGTTCTCCTTGCCTGTTTAAAAAGCCTACTCCATCAAAGCCCTGACAGGAAGACCAGAGAGCGAGAGGCAGGGCTACACCAAATTTTTATCCTCCCAAGTCAGCATGTAATATGAGGAGAGTGGGGTACTGGGAATTGTAGTTTTTAGGGTAACAGATTCTAATTATACAATCTCTCCTGTGATCCTTTGGGAGACTAGTCTCCCTAATGGATCATTTTAAACATAACTATCTTATACCTCTAAAGATCTTCTAACAAAAAATGCATACAATATTGCACATTCTAAGAAGAAACTACAATGATTAGAGAGAGAGACAAATGTTTGCTAGGTGCATTGACAAAAAGCCAGTTAGGGGGCAGTCCCCTTTGGCATAAGAATTTACATTCAGAATAAATGTGTTCAACCCCTACAGCTCAATTTCATTCTATCCCAAAGTTCATTCTGGATTTTTTGGTGCTGTAGATGGTTTCTGAAGGCATCTTCATGGTGCCTTCTCCAAGCAGTTCACTTTCTTGATTTGGGGAGGTAGCAAGTTTATTATCCTAAAATTTCTCTAAAACAATAAAATTTTTTATAAAAGTAGAATTTTATGACAATTATACAATCCCCCCTCAGGACGGTGTTAATAAACACATGGATCACCCAAGGATACACAGCTGAGTTATGAGGTATGTGAACCAATTATAAAAAGGAAATAAAAAAAAACATAAAAAAAAACAGAGAAAAAGAAAAAGAATAAAAATTAAATAATATATAAAAATTCTGAGTAGGAAAGAATAAGCCTATAACAGGTCCTAGAATCAGTACCTAATAAAGTGATTTATGTCCCACATGCCTATAGGACCATTGCAGAAATATACACTTACCCAATGAGCAGCCAAGACTAAAGAAAATTGCCACACTTATGAAAGACAGAAAAGTGACTAGATTTTTGTAGCAGATGGGAAATCGCACCCATTGGTTTGATTTTACCTTTGCTTTCAGGGATAGGATATCCAATATTCTAGCCAAACTGAAGTACTTTTCAGAATATGGCACAGGAAAATTCTATATCTGACGTTATCAAAGAGATGCTTCCTTGAACCTCAAAACAAGTCCTCTGTCTTGGCACAGATTCTCATCAATCCCATCAGGATTGGTTGGTCTCTTTGACCTTGTTCTTGTCACTGTGTAGATTAACTTTGTGCTTCCTTGGCATTGTATAAATGGCTCTTTTGTGATCCCTTCTCCTGGAATCAGACACTGGAATCATTAATCAAAGTCCCATAATATTTAACAATCAATGGCAGGTTTCCATAGCCTAAAGCTTTTGGGTATGTACTTATATTAGAGCAAATGGATATTTTAATTTATATTAGTACAAAATTAAAAAAAACATTAATATTGGTTACATGATTCAAGTACAAAAAATGAGAGAAAAAATTCTCAAATACTCTATTGTACATACAAGGGGAAACAATAATAAAATTAAAATAATCAAAAATGTATAGTTCACAATCAGTGACATATTGTTTGCCCAAGAAGAGGCAGTATGCAAAGGGTTCTCACTCAAAGAAGAGATCCATTTCCTTTTTTAACTTACCTATGATTCAGAGTGTGAGTGTACATAATTTTTCACTAAGAAAGCAGATTTATAAAAACAGTTGTATAGCAGCTAATGCACATTCAAGAAGTCCAAAATCCCCCAAATCATAATACCCTACTTAATGACAATGGCAAATAAACCCACTATCATTAGATTCACACGAGTCTCTATAGCCACTGAAGCTCATGGATACTTGTCACAAGTTCTCCAAATCTAGCAATCTTTCAACCTTGGCTGAGATATTTTTAACAAAGTCTATTACTGCCATCATTCCAAAATTTGGCAGGAGAGTCCAGAAAAAAAAAAAAAAACACAAACATCTATACTATATATATATATATATGAAAACCTTTTGAGTCTAAAATGTCACCAAGAATCTAGATCATTCTGGTAGAAGGGTAGAGTAAACTGAAGAGTTACAAATATAAAAACCATGAAGAAGCTACTAGGATTCAAAATGCTCCCTCCCAGGAGCCATTCACGGGCATCGCACCACCTAGGAAAACCTTTCTACCTTCCAGATGATATTATAACCCATCATGGAGTAACTAACTCCTTGGGAAACTTCCCTCTTCTGGCATGAGATTGTAACAGCCATAAAAGGCATGTCTTTATATGTCCCATCCATTGCAATGTGGAGGCAAAGTGAAAATCAATGCATTACATTCTTAAAAATGCAGAGGTGGGAAATATAACAGTACTACAGTACTTTACTACTAAATGGACCCTTTTACCTCCTGTTACAAAAAAGGCAAATGATCAGTCAGAGATAGTGATGCTCCTAGATATCTGAAAATCACTTCTGAACCCTTTAAAGTCAATTGAGATATTTTGCTCATTAAATTCTCCAAAGGTTGTATATAGGTTTTAGTAAGTAATTTGCTCATTTTAGTCATTGATAAAATGAGCAAACAATTCCATTCAATTCCATAGATATCCATTAATTGCTGGGTATATGTCAGGCTTTATAATTGGCCACTAATGATACAATGAGAATCCCTTACTTTAAGGAGTTGACTTTCTACTGATACCTTACAATTTGTAAGATTTTCTGATTTTCTGAAAACATACAAAACCATTAATGTCTTTTGAAGTCTTGCTCAGAGGGTATGGAGTCATATAATCATAGATTTAGAACTAGAATGGACTCTAGAGGTGAACTAGTCCAACCTCCCTCATTTTACAGATGAAGAAATTGAGAGGCAACTTGTATAAGATCACCTGGGTATTAAGTAGCAGGCTGGGATTTCACCCAGTGTCCAACATGCTATATTCCTCCAAAGAGACACTTTCACCGGGGTGGGGCAGCAGAATCAGTCTAGGGGAAAACCTTGGATTGTCTGTGACATCCTCTTGAAGGAAACAAGTTCTAGGGCACGACTGCTTGGGTTCAAAGGTTCTTTCTGAGGCAGCAATAAATATTTGATCAGCTGATTTTGCAAGCCAGATCTTGCTCTTCTGGTTGACTTTTTTCTTAAAAGTAAGTGCTAAAAAAAAGGAAAAAAAAAGCAAGTGCTAGTGCTTCAAGGAGTTCACACTGTCTTATGTTTTAATATGTCCATTATTTCTTTTAAATTTTAAAATGTTTTGAAATTATTCTTAAGTCATTTGCTCATTTTTTTTTCAGAAAAGCATTTAAACATTCTTGAGGCAGTGTTTGCTATTGGATTCATACTTTACCTCTCCAACTTAATAGTGGAATGTCCATGAGTAAATCACAATTTCTCAGTGCCTCCAGAATACTTCCTAAATCTAAAAATAAGATTTAAAGTTAGAGGCAGAACAGATGATAGTGTGGATTAAGTACTGGAAGTTTCCTCATCTTCTGGTGTTTCAAGAGTGAAATCACCAACCTGGTTAGACATGTGTGCACACTATACATATACATATATGTATGCACGTATAGAAATATAGATTATATTATGTATAAATGAATGTGCACATGCATATAGGGGCATGCATGTATATGTGTACATATAATTACTGTTACAGCAAAGCCCTAGTGTTCCGGGGGGCAGAGTAGAGGGGCTCAGAAGAGACAGGGGAGAGGGTCAAAACCTAAGGTGGGGAGGACACTAAGTAGCAATGGCTTCCTCCTCAGAGGGAAGAAACATTCTGGCCCAAGCTTACCAGAAATCTCTCTCCCAAGGAAACAAGTTAATTTGTTTCCAAATTCTTTGTTTATATAAGACTTTAATTATAGCATAACCAAATCACAAATATTTTACCATGGGAAAATTTAAAGTCATTAAGCAACTTAAATCCCGCCCCACCCTTTTCAGACAGACAACACAACCATTAAGCAATTAATGCATGTTAAGACATTTCCAATTTTTTTGGCTTTAAGTGGCCTGGTTCAGTCAGGAGGCTGAAGTGTAAAGGCACTACCTATTCATTATATTTCTTGATGAGGTGAGGGGAATGAGGGAAGGACGAGATCCTATTCATTTTTAATGGAATTCCAATCTTCAGCCCCCACAAACTCACAAAACAAGACAGCTTTTAACTCATTGCAAAACAGGAGTGGATACTATTTGAGACTCCTACCATTCCAACAAGCATATGAGTCAGACTTGGACACCGAAACCTGTTGAAGCTTCCTTCCTTTTGGGCTTCTCATTTTCAAGCATTACTCACGGCTGCATTTGGCCGATATTTGGGGCTTTATTTTGTTATGGGTTATTCGCAACAGGAAATTTATCAGCTTCTATTTCTAAGACCAAAATAGCATCTGTTAAAGTGCCAACTTCATCTGTGTGTAAATGTAAACTCATAGGGGATTTGAAAGGCTAGAGAGGGAGCTGGAATCCTCTGCAGGAAAGGTGAAACTAGAGGGTTATGGTTTATGTATAGCTGGAACTACTCTGTATCCCTGACTGCCACATACAGGGTGTCTCATTTTTAAGCTTAACACTGGGCTAAGACTTTTCTGATATTCTGTATCAGAATTTAGTTAGATTTCATTTAGGTAAATCTGTAAAATGAGTAGCAAACCACTCTAGTCAAGAAAACTGTAAAATGTGGTTACAGAGAGTCAGACATGACTGAAACAACTCAACAACAATAAACAATAAAGCACACCTTTCCCCCATTTTTAACTCTTTCCTCAATCCTATATTTTTGTTATTACATTTATAGATTTTACTCTCTATTACTCTACTGCTCAGCTATTTCTTCCATTATGCCTTACTCTAAGAAATGGCAGTTCATGATAGAAGATATGTCAAATAGATTCAGTGTTATAGGATGACACTTGTGTTTTGTTCCATGTTATGAGGCACAAGCTCCTAACCCTACCATCCTCACCATGATCATTCTAAGTTCTTAAGACCAAATTAAGCTCCAATGTGGATCTGCAAGTTATAGTCTTAGAAAATTCTCTGGGAACACCAAGAGTTAGTTAAGCAACTTGTCCAGGGTCATGTAGCTAATACACATCCATTTAGGACTCAAGCCTAGATCTTCCTGGCAAGGAGGTTAGTTGGCTCAGATTTTTTATAGAAAATAGTTTAACATAGAGTAAAATTATCTCCTTTCTTCAAAACAAGTGTAAGGAAAAACATTAGTATTGAATTCATATCTGGTATTTGTCTTGAGTAACAATTTAACTAAGCAAATGGCAAAATATATGAATTTCATGTGTTTTCTTATTCATCTCACCTGGAATACAGGGCAGGATGATATGAAGTGTCTGAGCTCTCATATCTAGAACCTATTTGAAAAGTTGGTTTAAATTTGTCTGCACAAATTCATATACATTTCTTTTTTCTGACATATTGAAAATTGATAAAGTAGGGAAAGAGCTGGCTCTGAGATCAGAACATCTGGATTAAAAACATGGTTCTCTTTTTTATTTTTTATGTAACCCTGGATAGGTAACTTTTCCACAATAGATATCTGTTTCCTCATGCACAGGGTAGATGTATAGTGCTGTGGAAAAGGCACAGAATTTGGAGTCAATGGAGCTAGAGCTGAATCCTACCTGTTACTGCTAGGATGAAACCACTTCACTTCAATTTTCTCATCTGTAAAGAGAAGTTGGATTACATGGTTTCTGAGGTACATCCTTACATCAGTAAATCATACAATCCCATGAACCTCTAAGGTGACTTTCAGTTCAAAATCCTATTAGGAGTAAATTATGATTTTAGAGGTGACTTTTAGTTCAAAATCCTATTAGGAGTAAATTATGATTTTTATCTTTATTCCCATACATCTGAAGTTCTTTGAAGTTACTTTATTTGTTCATTTTCTTTTTCTTTCCTTTCAGACTCTCTCTTTTTTTTTCCATATTCAGGAAATGTGGGGTTAATATACAACAGTGGTTCTTAAATTTAGTGTAAAGTCAAAAAATTTCAAGTTCTGATTCAAATACTTACTAGCTGTAGGACCCTAGGCTAGTCACTTAATGTCTCTGTAGCTTCTTGTTCAAAAATCTAAGATTATATGATTTTTTTAAAATAAAATCCTTACCTTCCATCTTGGAATCAATACAGTGTATTGGTTCCAAGGCAGAAGAGTGGTAAGGGCTAGGCAATGGGGGTTAGGTGACTTGCCTAGGGTCACATACCTGTGTCTGAGGTCAGATTTAAACCCAGAACCTCCCATCTCTGGGCCTGACTCTCAATCCACTGAGCTACCTAGCTGGCCCCTTGATTTCTTAGTTAAATAATATTTTTGTAGTTTTATTTTTCAATATTTTCTTCACTTTGTCTTTATTTATCTCCTCCTATAATCTATTTCTGAAGTCTAATATTCAATAAGTTATTTTAATTGAACTGCCCCTCATCAGGCTCTGATGTATCTGTGCTTGGGAAGAAGAGGCAGGGGTAGTCTGTGGTATATACACAGAAGATAAAAATGAATGATAATAGGCTTAAATGCTGAATGAAAAGTATGGACAGAATGTAAGATCATAGTATCACAAGTGTTTTGTATCTTAAAGTGGACTTACTTGCTTATTCTTAATTATCTTTTGTGTTTTTCATGACAGTAGTTTCTAGGACCAGACTTGAATTTTCTCCTCTATGCTATCTTTTTATTATTTTTGTAGATCTACCCCCTTCTCCATTATTTTATATTATGACTGTCTTAGAAATATCAGTTCATGAAAGAAGCAACATCAAATGGAAGTAATATTGTGTGATAAGAGATATTCTTTGCTTCAAGTTATGATACCTAGTTCTACTTCCCTTCCCTCACCATGATCACTCAAGATTCTTGAGGCCAAATTATTTTATCTCTGTTTCTATGATCATCACCATGTATGCTGACTGTACTTGGGGGTTCATACAGCCCCCTAAAAATCTTTGCTTAAGGGATTATTTACTGATTAGAAAAGACATTACTGACATAATCTAAAATGAATATGATATTAAAATAAGACAAAAATAATTCCTGTGTGGTTTTTTAAGGTGGTTTGATGCTTTTCACTTCTCTTCTGGGTAATTGTCTTCATTTCTCAATTTTTATGTTACAAATCTATCATTCTGTCTTCCAGAATCTCTTCTTTGGAGAGGTTTACCATTATATTTTTTATTTTGTTTTCTGCATTCCATTCTTTATCTTTCTAAGTCCACTTAAATATCTCTGAGTTCTAATTCCTTTTGCCAATTTATTTTAAACCTATTATTTCTCTCAAACCATTTTGTATTTTCTTTCCATAGTTGTATAATTTTGGCAGAATATTCAGGGTTTTCTTTATATCAAAACATGTTATTTCCCTTCATAATACAAAACATGTTCATTCTTTATTTTTTTAATTATTTTTTCTTATGCATTTGTTTGGTTTATTTGCTCATAAGCTAGGTTTCTACTGAAGGTTTCTCCCTGAGAATTTTGGTCTTTCATCCTTTTATCTTGTATTTCATGCACATTTCCCTTCTCACTTTTTGACCACTGCTAAACAAGATATTCTCCAGGTTTGACATCCACAGGTTGAGTCACTGCTATGGGAACTTTCAACACAGGTGCAGGCTTGGTTAGGTGTTTGGGCTTTCTTTCCTTGGCACATATGGGTTCTGGGGATAGATTGGTGAGTGTTAGCATTAAGAATTTAAATTCTCCTATATTATTTCATCAGATTTTTCCCTGATGAAGTTTAACTACATGACTTATTCTTTATATATGCAGGAAATTTCTGCTATGATCAGATGGGCTAGACTAGGTGGGTATGGGATCTTTTGGTGAACTTAATCCCAAGAACCCTTAATAGTCCTAGGTATATGTTCTGCTGTTTGATCTAGTGTAAAGACTGAGTTGGTAATTTTAATGAAGTAATACTCTACATTTCAAAAAACCCAAAGTGAACATACTTTGCTACTGGCTACTCACTCTCCATAAAAACATAATATGACTTCAAGTGAATTCTTATGAGACAATAATCAAATTTGAGAGGCCCTGAGTTAACCCCTGCACCATACCACAGGACTGCATACTGGGTTTTCCCCCTCTCCTATTGGAAAGTGTTCCTTTGTCTTTTAATATAGTGTTTATTTACCGAGTGGCTTACATAAACCAAGATATTTATCACTTGTCACAGCTGCTTACTCCCTGGATTTAATAATCTGTTATTTCCCTTTGTTTGTTGTGGTTAGACTACTTTCAAGGAAGAAAATCAGGAATTTCTATGCAGAACAAAGGCCTTTAAGAGTCAATGAAAGGGAAATATTAGCAAACCAATTAGAAAGCTCCTTAGGCAGGACCAATGGCTGGTCCAGGAAGCCTGCTTCCCCAGCTGCAAATGATCTTCTAAAGTCTGAACCAGATGAAGGGTAAGGTCCCTTCCAGCTCAAAAATCTTGTGATGCTATGATAGTACATACTGTCCATAGTGCTCATTTGGCATTTTCTGCCTAGATATTGTTAATTATTAACTTCTGTGTATATACCATCTATTCCTGCCCCATCCCAAGCACAGATGCCTTATGGCATAATATGAGGCAGTCCGAATAGATGCTCTCAAATATGTCTGCCTCCAATAGTCTATGCATCAAAAAATCAAAACAAAAATATAGCTATTCTTATTATTCCTGTCCTGTGGCCTACTGTCCTTTGGGAAGAACAATGATTCTTCAATGTGATTGATTCATATTTCTTTTTTAATCTTTTTATCCCTGATATCACTGGTTATATGGTAAGTACTTAAATATTTGTTGACTTGAAACTTGGTATTTGTCTCTGAAGACTATCTTTCTTCCTAGATTTAGTCATCATTTTTGTTAGCTCTGATAAGCATGTTCTACTTTAAAGAACTATAAAACTTACCTTTTTCCATCAAACATTTCCTTAGTTCAGGAAAAAAAAAAGAAAGAAAAACCAGAATGTTCTTAGAATGAACTCTACTAAGTACAGTTTCAATCTCCAGAGACAATGAATTACATAATCTTATAATTAAATGCCTCTGGACAAGCCACTTGATCAAAATACATTCAGTATTTTATTAATTCTCTTTTAATTAATTATAATAACACAACAATCACACAGTGCTTAAAGAACTCTAATGAATATATTCAGCTCACCAGCCACTCAAGCCAGACCTCCATGAAGCAAGTGTTTCCGGGTCACTGTATTTGGAGGAGCTGAACTTATTTTTTGAAATAAGATTCGATTAAAAGATACAGGAAATATCTTGCAGGGATGGTCTCCACTTCCTGGCCCTCAGTTATTCACTTACTCTAGCTCTATCAAACTTCTGCTCTTACTTTAGCTGAAATGAAATCCAAATGCTATTCATAGCTTTTCATAGCTTTACCATGCTTCACTACAGTCTCGCCATCCTTACCAGTTACCATGTTATCCTAGCCAATATTCTAGATCCTTCTTGGCTGGTTCTGGTGTCACCAAGACTCTCAAAAAGTTAATATCTTTACACCAAACCAGATACCTAATTAGAGAAGGTAGCTGACAAAAGGAAGTTACAATGAGCAAATCAGAAGCAAAGTTATGACTTTAAATCAGGTACCTTTACCTGTTTTGTTTGTGATTAGAAATCTGATGAAATCTATGAACCCCTCCTCAGAATAGTGTTTTTTAACATAACAATGAAAGGAAATGCTATATTTCAGTTACTCATTAATGGAAATTAAAAATGTAAAATTTTCCCCCTTCTAAGGTCATAGAACCCTCTGAAATCAATCCATGAATGCTATAGGGTTGAGTGGACTCCAGGTTAAGAATCTCTGCTTTAATTAAAACTTTTTTTGGAGTCTTCTTCAGGAAACTGTCTAGGGTCCATTATCCTCATCCCATTTTATTTAGAGAATCTTCAGATTGTAAGTACTCCCCACCTCGTTCCCCCTATACACACAAACTTAAGAAGGCTAGCAACAACTTTTTGAGACTCCTGGAATTTCTGGTTGTTGGCCTACATACCAAGAAGAGATCTCCTCATGGCTTCACTTTTTTTCTGTCAATAGTACTCATTCTTTCATGCTCTTGGTTCTTCCCTTTCTCTTATTTCTCATATCAATTAAGTCACTAAACCCTCTTAGTTTTACTTACATAATATCCCTTATATCTGTCTCTGACCTCTCTCCCCAAGTTATAACCAGATTTCAGGACATCATTGTTGCCTCATCACTCTTTTTAAATAGTCTACTATGTCTCTACTATTGCCTGAACTCCTACCTCCACTCTGTATTTAATGGGGATTTGGAGCTTGTGCCAGATCTAATCAACTTATTTGACTGATGGAACCTTCCTCTCTATGTTGATGAAGATAGAGAGCTTGCTGTGAAGTATCTATAGAAAATCTTGTCTCTTGTCCTTAGGTAGCTAAACCCTATGGTGAAGGGAGATATTGAAAAAGGCCTTTTAACTTCCTCTATTCCCTCTTTGCTTCATTTTTCTCTAGAGGAATTTATTCTTTGTGGTCTGAGGAGAGATCATATGGTAAAGGGAAAGTCCTTAAAAACATTCTCTTTTGTGAAACCATGTGGCCACTGAGAAAGGGGCCTCAATCCCATTGACTTTTCATTCTTTTCTTTCCACTCTAGATGAAGTATCCAACATTTGGTCCAAAGAATAAGCCATAGGAAGCCAGAAGTTGGAGTCTAGGGCAGGTTTTGTAGCCAGCACAATGTCCATGATTTGCAGAGTTAGGGACAATCTTTAGTTTGATCTTCAGGACCCTGCCCTAGCAGAATCACCTAGTAGTCATGCCATATCTAAACATGAATTCAATGAAGCAAATAATATGTAGGAACTGAGCTAAACTATAAAAATCATCCCTACCCCCTCCCCTCATACAAACTGAGGCAGTATAGCAGAGATTATGTACTCAAAAATAACAGCGGGCAAATATCTTTTTGTATTTTAAAAAAATCTATTGATTTTTTTCCACGTTAAATGGAACTTAGGTATGTTATAGGCCCCTAACAATGGAGTGAACCCTTATATTGGGGGGGTGGGGTTGTAATGAGTTGATGGAAGTAGAGAAGAAAGACACTTCAATCCCTCAGGGTTACTCCCTGGATTCCTAAGGGCAGATGTAACAGCCTGGTTCTGGGAGAGGAGTCAGAGCATATACAACATATTTTATATTTTTAACAGAATTATCTTTCTTATGCATGGATCTACTCATGGTTCCCTCTGCTCAAAAGTATTCAGTGGCTCCCTGGTAATAAAGTTCAAAGTCCTTTTGATTGGCATTTAAGACTTTCCATCACCTAGAAACAATCTTTATTTTTCCAACCTTATTCTATATTGGTACTCATTACATTTTCAACCTCTCCATTTCCTGCCTCCTTGGTTCAGTAAGTCCTTCATTTCTTGGCAGGAGTATCATTAGCTTGCTGGTCTAACTAGAGGGATGGGAAGTACCCAGGGACCTATGGGGCAGGTGGTCCTGGAAATGATGGTGAGGATAGAGAACAAGAGAGTGATAGGTACCTGTTGGTTGGTGATGATGTGAAATAAATATGGTTTTCAAGGGGTATTGGCAAAGACAGAGATAATAAAGACACATGTACTGCTGCTACTAGAATGGGACATTAGTTCAGCTGAGGTGATGAACAGTGGCCTCAGTGGACAAAGGAGGGTCATCACCTCAGGCCAATATCCCCACCATTTAGAGGACAGATATTTGGAATCAGGCACATGTGGGCTGATTGGAGTGTATAGGGGAGACATCTGACTGCCCCATCTCAAAGCAGTATTTGTCAATAAAGCCCTGGTAGAATGGTCAAAGCTTAGACACATGTAGCAAGTCCTCTGACTTGATGAGAGTTAGATGTATGGGTACTGCAGAAATGCAGAATTCACCACCAGAATGCCAAGAGAAGAAAGAATAGAAACTGATCAGAAAGTTTTGAGGGCTGGGAATGAGAAATCATTGAACTTTATCATTTCACACATGTACTTAACATGGTTCCAGGACATAAAAAATTCCCCAGGATACAGTGGCACTCATTTATCTCATATTCACTGTGGTATCAAGGATCCTGGGTGTCAAAATTGTCATGAAAAATCCAGTTCCAAAAAATAATATATTTTTGAGGGTGACAGATGAGAAGGAAGACTTTCCATGTGTGGTCTGTTTCTGAGCCCAGAGGGATCTAATATTCCAAGTTCTTTCTTCATTATATTCTTTGAATCATAACCAAACTACTATGCTCCATATCTACTGAATGCTCTTTATGTTTTCCTACCACTGTGCCTTTTCTTCTGTTTTCCTACCCGGTGTCTTTTCTTGTGTTATTGGATGTTAAAAACATTCCCGATTTTTCCCCATTTCTTTGTATGTTGAATCCCTATCTATACCTAAAAAACAAATGTGAATTCTGCTTCTTCCAGGAAGTCTTCCCCATTGAGCTACTCAATTGGTAATAGCTTTTCCTCATTTGGTTTTACTTTATCTTTTCCCTTTGTAGCTCTCTTTTATAAGGTGTGTAATATTGAGTATTATAGTCATCTATATGTGTCTCATTCTCCTACTAGCCTTTAAACTCTACGAGGACCATGTCTTAGTTAAACTGCATATCTCATACATAATAGTCTATACACATAAGATACCTAGAACCATAGAAAATGGGATTATTGATTTAGAATGAGAGGGAACCTAATAGACTGAACCTTTAATACATACATGTTGAATTTTTATTTGAGTACAAGCTGTTAGTATCTAGAAGAGGAAACAGAGTTGCAGAACATCACTTTTAACATTGATCTTGACCCCCAGAAAAACTAGAGGACCCTTTCTTTTTATGTCCTCCCTTAGTCTGCAGCCAGAGGTCTGAATGAGAAAAGCTTACTTTCTGAGGAGAAAGATGTTTCATCTTAATGGCACATTCCTGAAGAGTCAATGAGAATTTCATAGCAACCTAAATGCACTCTTCACCCAAGAGGGAATGTCCGTATTACTCCTGCCATTATGTCTCCACTCATTCCCACCTCCAGGCACTTTCAAAGTTCTATTTCATTCTTTTTAGTTTGCCAGTCTAGACTGCTATTTCTTTTGGCAGTCAAGTTTCTCTCTAGTCATTTGTCAAAAAGAATCATGCTCCAGAACTTAGTGTAGTGAATCATGTCAGATGAGTGACTTTTTGGGCTGCCTCTTGGTAGCCCTCGGTAACCAGCAGAAAACAATCTAGAGAGTATCACTGAATGTCTGTAGTATGCACTGCGATGCGGATAGAGAGGGGGACTTAGAACCCAGTTAATCACTAAACATGTTTGTGTGACAAAAATATATAGCAACAGAAGGAACCATATAACAATTATGTACTGGCATAAGAGTTGAGAGGAGAAGAAATTAACAATGTCTGGGAGGACTCAGAGAAGTTTTCAGGGAGAAAGATAAATTAAGTCAGCAGGCATAAGCAGTCCCTCTGTGTCAGGCACAGTGCTAAACCCTGGGAATACAGAGAATTGGGATGGGGGGGTGGTGGGAACAGACCTTTTTTCTCAAGAAACAGTCTAATAGAGGAAACAACATGAAAACAAATATAAACTATATGTATACATGTAATATATATTATACATATATGTGGAGATAATCTCAGGGAAGGCACTAAAATTAAGGAGGATCAGGAAAAGAGTATAAAAGATGAACTTCATTTGAGACTTGAAGGAAGCCAAAGGAAAGAGTTGGACCTTCAAACATGGATGAGTTTGATTTAGTGATTAGTAAGCAGTGAGCTGCAAAAAGAGTATAAGGCATATTTGGGGAAAAGTAAATGGTTTAATATTGAAATATACACACTCCAAAAATCATCCACATAGAAAAGAGATTTGAAGCCATGAGATAGAGATCATTAAGGGGAAAATAATATGGAGAACAGGGGGCCTATATTTTTGATAATGTCTATATTTAGAAACTGGGAAAAGGTCAAGGAATCATAGATCCCAAGGCAAAAAAAAAATGTTTCAGAGGCCATGTAGGCCCATAATGGAGCAAGTATCCTTCTATAACATGCATGGTGTTTGGTCTTGTTGCTTTGCTCAAAGACCTCCAGAAAGGGCAAACTTACATGAACTTTGGCAATCACTTTACAAGAACTCAGTTTCCTCATTTGTAAAATAAAAGGTTGGGCCAGAAGATCTCAAATATCCTTTTGAGCTTTAAATATATGATCATAGAATGAAATAAGTCTCTGTATTGAGAAGATAATGAGCAATGTTCTAGAAATTCATCTAGTAATAAAAAAGGAATACATGGGGGAGGTAAGGAAAGAGAAATTCAGCATTAAATAGTCCATGATTCATTTTTTTATGAATGGCTAGAAACATAAAGGAACCCATATACTTTTAAAATAAAACATGGTTTCCTTTGCTGTCATCACCTATTAAAGTTTACTTAACTGTTATTTACTTACACATATAAGAGAGAGAGAAAGAGAAAATTAATCTAAGTGAATGCCAGCTATAATTTTTCAAATTGGGTGTCATGCCTCTAATCTCTTATTCTTTAGAGATTTTCCAAAGCTTTTATAGGGCAAAAGTAAGCTATCCTATGTACAGAAAAGGAAAAAAAAAACTTAGCACCTAGAAATCAGTGCCTTACTCTAGTGATCATGGCAGCTACCCTCATGCTTCTTTAATGCAGGGCTATGATTCATCCCTTGGAGATCACCATCCCACTACTCTTAGCCTCCACCTATAATCTCCTTCCAAAACCCTTTCCTAACATCCTTAGTTCTATGAACCCTCATTCTTAGTCCATTGATGGGGTTCCTAGACCATGATGCTTCAGGCAACTAGTTTTAACCCCCACACCCAGAAAAAAATTGTAAATGAAATCAAGACATTTTATATTTTTAGACCTGTTTCTGGGACAGGAAGTCAACTATCAATAAATCACTATAAAGTATAGTTTCAATCAGAGTGAGAGGTACTGAAAAAGCATTTGGGGTGGAGGGGGTGGTGAGGAGGATCTACTTAGAACTCCTTATATTACAACTTAGACTGATTGATATCCACTCTGGCAACAACAGCTAACCCAGACCTAATGAAATAAACCCAGCACATGCTTCAGAAACCAGAGGTCTCCATTCAGTCTGGCTTATTGCCTCACAAAAAAAGGCATACTCAATTCCTCTTTACTTTCCTGGCTGCACACAGATTTAAGCGAGTACAGGCTGTACTTATGTGATTCATTCATTTATGCCTCAGGTGCATTTTGAGGCTCAAGGCTAGGGGCTGAGTGGCTACAAGTACCCAAGCTGTGTAGATTAAACCCTAGCATAATTTGATTTTATTTATTCATTAAAGTAATAACACTGTAAAGCATTCTGCAAATGCCCTTAAGCAAGCCCATTACCCCTCAAATGACTGTTAATAATTACTTGCAGTGGAGATATGCAGCACCAACAAAAGAAAAAAAAGAAAGAAAAAACTCTAAGCTTGATAGAAAAAAAATGACATTTAAAGTCATAAACTCTATAGAGAAATCACACCAAAAACAGAGGAAATTGTGCTAACACACAGCCGGCATACAAAGCAAAAGATGAAGGAGGTTACAGAGCAACAATTTTATTTTATTTTTATGATAATGGAGAAAGGGAACATGATTACCTGTAATGGCAACAAAGCAGCAATAGTATTAATGGTAAGTTGTCCTTTACATATCAATAGGATGGAGTGTATGGGTGTTCAAGGAGGACTTGCATCTCTGGTGTGCAGGATTGCTGAGCCCTTTTCTGAGTTGCTATTCTGCCTTTAGAGTCCACCTGGCACTCAACTCTCACCTATGGGTCCGAGAAGCTATAGCAGGCAGTGGCCACACCCCAGTAAACTGTCTTGGCAAGCAGGATAAACCAGGTTGAGGGCAACCAGTTGCCCATAATTCCATAAATAAGTTGGGGGGGGGGCTACTCCAAGCATGTGAAGACTTCCCCCAGTGGCATAGTCAGCTGAGAACAATTTGCTCCAACAGCTATGAAGGGGGCTGATGCAGTTTCCATGGGACACTTAGAGCTTGGACAGACATCAGAGAAGCCAAGATCACCCACTGCATTCGGAGCCATCAGCAGTCATCTTAACTTTCTTCTTGTCACTGGTTACTCTGGAAGAGAGAGTGAGGCTAATGACTGTGCAACTCTGCCTCACTTGAATCCAATTCATGAATAAGTCAAGACCATCCTGTGATGTTATTGTTCCTCTTCACAAATGAAGGAGAAACAACAACAATCAGTGGTATGATAAGATGTATTTTTAACTTGTTTTTCCATTAGTGGTTAGGGGAACTATGTGCCTGAAATCTTGTTCTTTTCCCTTTATGACCTATGGAGATACATTTTCAAGGTTGTCACCTAGAAAATAAGATTCATGCTGAGATTCTAATATCTACTTCATATTATACTGAAAAAAACCAAGACCATTCACTAAAAGCTCCTTCTTCTTCCTTCCTCCTCACCTTATATCACCCAGATGCCTTCTGCCACTCTCTTCTTTCACCTCTGACTCATAGGAAGAAGTGAACTTTTTTTTCCTTTTTGTGATCCCTTTATATTCTATCTTCTCCAATAGATTGCTTCTCTACTTTTTCTTTCTCTTTCATCTTCAGTCTTAGGTGGGCATGAACTTGTATCAGCATGTCTAGTTTTAATCTCATAAACCAATTACATCTTACCAGGGAAACATTAGACTAATCTACATGAAGTAGATCCACTCCTATCACACAGAAGCTATTTACATCCATATGAAACTAATTCTCTTTTGTGAGTATTGAACTCCTAACCTCAATCTCAAACACTAGCACCTTGTTCTAACTGACAAAACTGGGCCCAAATAGTCTGGAAAAATTAAGATATTAAAAGCAAGAAGATTTGGCTGCTCCCTTCTCTTCTAAGAAGACTAATGTGGGCTTCCTGGTTGAAGTAGCAGGACTCTGGCACTTCATAAAATCATGTCTCAGAGTTGGAAAGCTCTTTGGAAGTCATCTAGTCCAGCCCACTGTGACTAATCACCCACTATCTAATTTTTACTTCTAGTGCTAGGAGAGCACCTCAGGAGATACCTCATTCCACATGTACACAACACTAATGGTCAAGACATTCTTCCTTGCATTGAATCAATATCTTCTCCATTAATTTGTGAGCTCCTTGAGGGATGGTCTTTTGCTTTTCTTTGTATGCCCAGATCTTTGAAAAGTGCCCAGCACATGGAATATACATAGTAAATATTTGTTGACTGACTATATTTCCTTGCATCTTTCCCAAGCTGATAGTATCTCTTCTCCCTGATAAATTGGGATAGATCAATTAAATTGTAATGTTTTTGTCCTCTGACTTTTATTTCTTTTTTATTATCACGCAAAACATAATTCCATACTGGACATTATTGTAAGAGCACACATACATTTCCAAAACCCCAAAATAAGACCAAAGATACACTGATGTGAAAGACAACTCCAACAGTTTTCTTTGGAGTTGGATAGCATTCCCTGTCATAAGTCTTTCAGAATTGTCCCAGATCATTGCACTGCTGAGAGTAGCCAAGTTTTTTCATAGATAATAATCATGTATTACCCTGTTGTTTTTTTATACCACTGTTAACAACCAAGAGAATATAAACTCCTTGAGGATAAACCTTCAGTCTTGAGCATGCTATAATGCTAATTTATTGGCATCTATAACATCATAACAGGTAGTGAGTTTTTTCGCACTGCAAACAAAATTAAAGCACCTCCCTCCCCAAATCACTATCTTTCTCCTTTCTCATAGGCCAATTTCTTCTCTCCCTCCCCTTACTTCCTACCTTCTTCTTCTTTTATCTCTAAATTAAGCTTCAACAGAATAAAACTTCTTCAATCCCAAATACTTTGAAATCTCCACAAACCCTGATAAAGAATAGGAGGAAAAGTCAAAATATCTTATATTTCATTAAAGAATTTTTTTTAAATTAAGTACAACAGTGAAACAGTTCCTTCCATCAAGGAGCTCACATTTTGGGTTAGGGATGGGGGAGACTACAGATTTGTGGGAGTAGTAGTGAATTCAGTGCTCAATGAAGGGAATGCCAGAAGAGTCATGGGGATGGTGAGTTGATCTATAGAGCAATCAACTGATAGGTCCTTTCCACTTTTTAATTTGACTTCCTCCAGAGCAAGAGGGAAAGGGAGTTTACATGGATGGAAAAGCAAATGTCTAAGATAGACAGAAAGACTAATGAATGACCCTAAAACCTGGGATCAATTAACCCATTCATCTTTATAGCCTTGGGTAGAATGTCTTGATTCAGGAGTGACAGTAATAGCCAGCCAGAACACCAGATCAGATCA
The DNA here is from genome assembly GCF_027887165.1 of Monodelphis domestica. Classification (NCBI taxonomy): domain Eukaryota; kingdom Metazoa; phylum Chordata; class Mammalia; order Didelphimorphia; family Didelphidae; genus Monodelphis; species Monodelphis domestica. The sequence continues at coordinate 622,991,736 of NC_077227.1, forward strand.
AGCTTCTTAATTCTTATCCTATTTCTTATTTATATTCATGAATTGGGTCTCTAAAACATGTTTAATACAAACCCCCAAGGATCTAGGGTTAGTCCTGGGAGGTTGTAAATTATCTTACTTATATCATATAGTTCATGGGCTTTCATCTATCTATATGTCTCCCCCCACCATGATTAGCAGATAATAACAATTAATCAGACCTAAGTAGCTTTTAGAAAGAGTTATTTACTATGTGACTATAATAGGAAGCATTGATATTAAACACTTCCCAAGACATTCCCATTAAGAATAGTATTGCTTTTCTCTTAGGTTCTTTGTAGAACATTGAATCTTCATTTATTCTGTCTGTTGCTTTCTCTGCAGACTTTGGTATTAGCCACTCTAGAAATGCTACTAGAATGCTAATGGAAAGATAGGAAATCCAATCCTCCAGACCTTTCAAAGCTCAAAAAGTTCTCCTTTTGCCAAGGGACTTTGGGGAAGAAATGGAGAAGGAAATGAATGGGACTGACATTAAGAAGCTCCCCAATCCTCCAAGTGACTCTTTATCAAGGGCTTCACCAGACTGGTTCCTCTTAACTCAACACTGGCTCCACACTCTAAACTAACTCTCTGGTTTTATAAAGTCCCCCTAGAATGTTACCAAGTCCCTCATCCAGCCACAAGAGACTTTCTATTTCACCTAGTTGAAAATCATTGATTCAAGGAGGTGACTAGTCTTTTTATTATATCTACTTCTTATTGATTCATCTGACAAAGGTAATGATTTTTAAGTGGATTTGGGTAATTTATGGACCCCCACCTTTATAGGAGCTTATTTCATCAGGTATTATAGTTACGTATAGTGAGTTAATTCAACTTGTACTCACTCACCCATAAAGACACTTCCACCTGGGTTCTGAAGAGGAATAGATTAACTCCCCCCATGTTCTGGAGGCCATTATCCATCTAGTTTGCTTCCTTGCTTCCATTAAGCTTATCCTTAAAGAAGTACCAGGAGGCATATTCTTAAGACTGGAACCCTGTAACTGAGGAGAAATTGTGGGTATGTGGTGATGGAAAGGAGCTTACAAAGACCTCATTTTCAACCTGCTTGTCTTTTCTTCCCTGTTCAATCATTTATTCATGTGCCTCTCAGTTTTGGTTTGTATTCAAATAAGAGTATGATGCTCACACTGAGAAGTAGGTGAAGCCAATTCTCTATTTTCAACTGAATTAAGAATCCCTGGAGATAGGGAGACCTGGGTTCAAATATAGCTTCTGATATTACCCCCAGGCATTCCCTTCACTTCTGCTTACCTCAATTTCCTCCACTGTAAAAATGGGAATAGCAATCTCATCTATCTTCTAAGGTTATTTGTAAAGTGTCTGGCAGATAATAGGTGCTTAAGAAATACTTGTTTCCTGCCTTTCTACTTATTACAAGCCACTGCCCTAGGCACTGGTGATATAAAGATATAAATAATGCCTAGTGTCCTATTCTACTAGGGGGATAATGATCCACTTCTCTTTTTCCCCCTCTAACATTCTCTCATATATGTCCATGTTCAAGCAATCCTCAAAATTATCTGAAATGATCTAAGAAGGAATCCCAAAAAAGAGTGGGGGGCTAGACAGAGGGGCCAGGCTTAAGGGCACAGTGAGGTATGGGGGGACAGATGTCTATCTCTACAACATATATACAGTAAGGAAGGACAGGTTAAGAGCTCAGAAATGGCCTCTTAACAAAACTTTAAGTTACTTGCTTAAAAGTTTGTTATATTATCAGGTGTCAATTAGAAACAATACCTTGGCAGCTCTAGTAAACAAGAGCTATACATTTTTTAAGCAATTAAGCTCTTTGTTTCCTTGTCAACAAAAGAGCAAGGATCAGGCATAATATAAGATTAGAGAAGTCAAGGTGATGAGAGAAGGTGAGGCTGAAAACTGTGAAGTGAAGGAAAGACCTCCCTAATGTTCTGCTTTAAGGACCACATTTTAAATCTATTTGCCACTGGAGTCATCCTTGAATTTCACCCTTCAGGTATTGGGCTTAATAGAGTGGTGATCTTATAAAACTCCTATGTTCTCAAGGTAAAGGCTCTGAATTGCATTTACCACCCAGAGCAGAAAGAGTTGAGCTGGGACAGGGCAGCAGATTGGTTTCCTTATAGTACTCCCTTTACATTCTAGTCCTCTGGACTGATCTCCCTTTCGGCAACAGGAAGCAAGATGGCACACTGAGTTCATCCTTTTCACCATCTCACTCACTATTTGTGCTGTTTTTACTGGCAAAGATGGCTAAGATGATAATATCATTCAGGCTGAACTATATAGTTCAGTGGCCATGTCCAGACAGGTCTATAGTCCAATTTGATTTTGTAATCTGGGGAAGAAGGTAAATTTCCTGTTTGTTAAGTAGAAGTTTGAATAGCACTATTTAATAATGGCTCCTTAAAAAACACTTTCACATTCTAGTGATGATGATTATGTTAACTAACAGTATTTCTTGAGCAAATCAATTTACCTTTTTTGAGCTTTAGTTTTCAGTTTTCTAAAATGAGGGGTCAGACTTGATGATCTTATCATAGCTAATTCATCTAGTTATGGATCCTGTTATCTATCATCTTTTCTTCCTTCCCTCCTTTCTTCCTTCCTTCCTTCCTTTCTCCCCTCCAGTACATTCTTCTCCTCTCCTCTCATTTCCTTTCCTCTCCTCTTTTCCCTTCTCCCCTCCTCTCCTCTCTCCTTCCTAGGGAAGTCATGAAGATAGGGAAAAGAACATTTTTGTATCTGGGAAATTTATTAAACTTTGGATAGGGACTCCACACCCCTCTAATTTCATCATCAAAAATAATACCCTAATAAATCCCATCTATGTCACATGACAAACACTGTGAAATAATATCATTCTATTATAATTGGAACTGTGTGATTGTTATACACAAAGAACCCAAATTAATGACTCCATGTCAGGTTGGACAGAGTTTTACAGTTTAGTATCTTGGAGAGTTATACCATTAAATATTTTTATTAATGATTTGCATAAATACATAGCATGTTTGTCAAAGTTATAGATGGCACAACACTCAAAGAAATAGCCAGAACATTGGATTATAAATTCAGTGTACAAAGCTATTGACAGGCTAAACTAGTAGAACAGATAAAATGACTTGTAATAAGGAATAAATGTATGATCATACATATGGATTTAAAAATCAGTTTCAGGGGGCAGGTGAGTAGTTCAGTGGATTGAGAGCCTGGCCTAGAGACAGGAGGTTCTGAGTTCAAATTTGACCTCAGACACTTCCTAGCTGTGTAACCCTGGGCAAGTCACTTAATCCCCATTGCCTAGCCCTTACCACTCTTCTGTCTTGAAACCAATACATAGTATTGACTCTAAGTCAGAAGGTAAGAATTTAAAAAAAAAACAGTTTCATAAGTATAAAATGAGGAAGATGGGTCTAGAAAGTAGATTATTTGAAAAAGATCTGGGAATTATTATAAAATTTAAGCTCAATTTTAGTCAATAGCATAATATAACTATTAAAAAAACCAACTAATATGTATTTATTCTTTTTAAAGTGAGACATAAATAATGTCCATGACCATTTGTTCCCAAAGTGCAGTGCTAGAAGCAATGAGTAGAAGCTTCAAAGTTGCAAACTTAAATTTTTTTTTTTAATTTTTAAACATTATTTTATTTGGTCGTTTTCATACATTATTCACTAGAAACAAAGATCATTTTCTTTTCCTCCCCTCCCCCCCTTTCCCTCTCCCATAGCCGACGCATGATTCCACTGGTTATCACATGTGTTCTTGACTCGAACCCATTTCCCTGTTGTTGGTATTTGCATTAGAGTTTTCATTTAGAGTCTCTCCTCAGTCTTATCTCCTTCAACCCTGTAGTCAAGCACTTGCTTTTCATCGATGTTTTTACTCCCACAGTTTATCCTCTGCTTGTGGGTAGTATTTTTTAGATCCCTGCAGATTGTTCAGGGACATTGCATTGATACTAGTGGAGAAGTCCATCACCTTCGATTGTACCACAATGTATCAGTCTCTGTGTACAATGTTTTCCTGGTTCTGCTCCTTTCGCTCTGCATCACTTCCTGGAGGTTGTTCCAGTCTCCATGGAATTCCTCTACTTTATTTTTCCTTTTAACACAATAGTATTCCATCACCAACATATACCACAATTTGTTCAGCCATTCCCCAATTGATGGGCATCCTCTCGTTTTCCAGTTTTTGGCCACCACAAAGAGCGTAGCTATGAATATTTTTGTACAAGTCTTTTTGTCCATTATCTCTTTGGGGTACAGACCCAGCAGTGCTATGGCTGGATCAAAGGGCAGACATTTTTTTATCGCCCTTTGGGCATAGTTCCAAATTGCTCTCCAGAATGGTTGGATCAATTCACAACTCCACCAGCAATGAATTAATGTCCCCACTTTGCCACATCCCCTCCAGCATTCATTACTTTCCATAGCTGTCATGTAAGCCAATCTGCTAGGTGTGAGGTGATACCTCAGAGTTGTTTTGATTTGCATCTCTCTGATTATAAGAGATGTAGAGCACTTTTTCATGTGCTTATTAATAGTTTTGATTTCTTTGGCTGAGAACTGCCTGTTCATGTCCCTTGCCCATTTGTCAATTGGAGAATGGCTTGATTTTTTGTACAATTGATTTAGTTCTTTATAAATTTGAGTAATTAAACCTTTGTCAGAGATGTTTATGAAGATTGTTTCCCAATTTGTTGCTACCCTTCTGATTTTGGTTACATTGATTTTGTTTGTACAAAAACTTTTTAATTTGATGTAATCCAGATTATTTATTTTGCATTTTGTAACTCTTTCTAATTCTTGCTTGGTTTTGAAGTATTTCCCTTCCCAAAGGTCTGATATGTATACTATTCTGTGTTCGCCTAATTTTCTTATAGTTTCCTTCTTTATGTTCAAGTCATTCACCCATTTTGAATTTATCTTGGTGTAGGGTGTGAGGTGTTGATCTAAGCCTAATCTTTCCCACACTGTCCTCCAATTTTCCCAGCAGTTTTTATGAAATAGTCGATTTTTGTCCCAAAAGCTGGGATCTTTGGGTTTGTCATATACTCCTCTTGCTGAGGTTGCTTGCCCCCAGTCTATTCCACTGATCCTCCTTTCTGTCTCTTAGCCAGTACCAAATTGTTTTGATGACCGCTGCTTTGTAATATAGTCTGAGATCTGGGACTGCAAGACCCCCTTCCTTTGTATTTTTTTTTTCATTATTTCCCTGGATATCCTTGATCTTTTGTTCTTCCAAATGAACTTTGTTATGGTTTTTTTCTAAATCAGTAAAAAAAATTTTTGGAAGTTCCATGGGTATGGCACTAAATAGATAGATGAGTTTGGGTAGGATGGTCATTTTTATTATATTGGCTCGTCCTACCCATGAGCAGTTAATGTTCTTCCAATTGTTCAAGTCTAGTTTTAGTTGTGTGGAAAGTGTTTTGTAGTTGTGTTCATATAGATCCTGTGTTTGTCTCGGGAGATAGATTCCTAAGTATTTTATTTTGTCTAAGGTAATTTTGAATGGGATTTCTCCTTCTAGTTCTTGCTGCTGAGCTGTTTTGGAATTATATAGAAATGCTGATGACTTATGTGGGTTTATTTTGTATCCTGCAACTTTGCTAAAGTTGTTGACTATTTCGATTAGCTTTTTGGTTGAATCTCTAGGATTCTTTAAGTAGACCATCATGTCATCTGCAAAGAGCGATAATTTGGTCTCCTCCTTGCCTATTTTAATGCCTTCAATTTCTTTTTCTTCTCTAATTGCTACTGCTAGTGTTTCTAATACGCAAACTTAAATTTTTTGAAGGTAACAACTTCCTCAGACCTAGTGCTATCCATAGTGGAATGGGTACCTCAATACATCATGAGTTTATCTATATTGTAGATGTTCAAGCAAAGACTGCATGTCAAATACATTTTAAGGACTCTTTTTCTCATCTAAACTGGAACAGATGGCCCCCAGAGATCCCTTTCATTGCTAAAATTTGGTGAAATAAGGGATAATAAAACAAGAAAGGAAAGAAAAGTTTCTGAAAAGCAGATAATAGGATGGAGTATATGAGTGGTGAAATAATCAATACCAAGTCCAGAGACCAGCTTGTAGTTGAGTTGCCTATCTATATTTATAGTTTTCATCTCTCTCCTAAGCTACTGACCCCTTTTATCAACTGCCTGCTGGACATCTTCACCTGGATATCCCATAAACATCTCAAACTCACATTCAGATCAGAACTCATCATCTTTTACTCAGCAACATACTTCCTGATTTCCCAATTTCTGTCCAGGTTATTATCATTCTTTTAGTTATCCAGGTTCAAAACCTCATAGTCATCCATGACTCTTCCTTCTCCCTCATCCCTCATATTCAATCATTTAATGAGTCTTGTTAATTCCAACTATACAATCTCTCTCACATCTGTCCTTTTGTCTTTATTCACATGGCCACAACTCTAGGTAAGGGCCTCATCACTTTTTTTTCTGAAGAATTCAAAAGCATTTTAGTTGGTCTCCCTGAATTTAAACTTTCCTTTCTCTGAACAATTCTTGAGCCAAATTAATATCCCTAATTCATATGTCACTCCTCAGCTAAAAAAAAAGAAAGAAAGAAAGAAAGAAAGCTTCAATGGCTTCCTATTGGTTCTAAGTTAAAAAAGTAATCTCCTCTGTTTGTCATTAAAAGCCTATCACAAACTTTTTTATTGCCATTTCTTAGAATATCTAATTTTCTTCAAGATTCTAGTCAAGTTCTATCCCTGACTTCTGATTCACTTAATTTTATTGCTTTCCTTCCAGAATTGTCTTACTTTTTGCATATTTTGCATGGATACTCAAACAATTTTAAATCTAGAGGTAGAAGACCCTCAGAAACTAACTAGCCCAATCCCCTCATTTTACAGTTCCCCAAGGTTATACCCATGATACATTTCAGAGGTAGGATTTGAACATATGTTAGGACTGGAGTAAGGAAGACCTAAGTTCAAATAGGGCCTCAGACATTTACTAACTTAGCTATATGTTACTGGGACAAATCCTTTAACCCTGTTTGCCTTGGGTTCCTCATCTATAAAATAATCTGGAGAAGGAAATGGCAAACCACTCCATCTTTGAAGGAAACCAAAAATCCTGAAAAGTAGAAATGAAGGAGTACATTCCAGCATTGGGGATAGCCAGTCGAAAGGATATAGAATGGCAAGTCTGAAAAATGATAAGACCAGTTTGGCTGGACCACCAAATGTCTGAAGGAGAGTAATATATAATATGGAACATCCAAAACATCCAAGTAGAAATGTTTCATAGATAGTGGGAGATATGAGATTCCAGTTCAGGAGTGCCTTTAGGGCTGGATATAGATTTTTGCTTCATCTGTATGGAAATGATAATTGAATACACATGAGCCAGCCTGAAGAGACACTCACTCACATCTAAGAAATAGGAAATGAATGGTGATTTAGCAAAGGATATTGCAAAAGAACTACTGAATAGGTAGAAAGAGAGTCCAAAAATAGTAGCATTCATATTTTGTTTAATGATCACTAGTGAGGGACAAGCCACTAGCTCATTCCAAATGTGAATTGTTAGAATCTTTTTCTTCCATTTATAAGACTACCTTCCTGACAATTCTACTTATTTCCTCTATAGTCACCATCAGTAGAATCAATTCTTTAGTTTATTTTTCATATTAATACCCATTTGTTAAGGCTCTACTATGTGCAAAACATTATGTAAGGCACCCAAAGAAATTTGAAGATAAGTAAGACAGTCTTTACTGGAGAAGGAAATTGCAAACCACTCCAGTATCCTTGCCAAAAAGAAAATAGTAATCACTATGAATAGTATCAGTATGCTATTGGTCCATAGAGTCACAAAGAATTGAACACAACTGAATAGCAGTATCATGACTGAATGCTTACCCTCAAGAAGCTTATAATCTAGAAGGAGATATTGGTCTACACTACACTGCAAAAATGAACATAGAGTCAGCTAACTGATGTAGTGAATGGGGTACAGAGCCTAGAGTCAAGAAGACCTAAGTTTAAAACTTGCCTCATAGTCTTCCTAGATGTGTGACTTTGGGGAAGTAATTTTAACCTTTGTGTGCCTCCCCTTTCTCATCTGCAAAATGGAGATAATAATAGCACCTACTTTCCAGAGTTATTGTAAGGACTTTAAATTAGAATTTTGTACCCCAGGACTCTGTTTTCCAGAATCCCACTTTTGTCCTCACATTACATTTTGGAGATAATTTCTGTAACCCTTCCTCTTGCTCTCTTCTCCCCCTACTGTGTTGGGAAAAGCCTCTTTTTACTCAGGCTTTACTTTTACTTTTGTTTCCTCTACTTCAAGTTATTATTAATAAGTCTTATAAAATATACTACTTGGAGTTTTTGGATATTAATTCAAATCTTACATTATAAAATTAGATAATTTATATATTATAAAATGTTTAGTACAGTGCCTGGCACATACTATGTGATATGAAAATGTTTGCTGTTATTACTATGAATATGATTAGTGATAAAGAAATTCAAACTACCTTTAAACTTCTGAAAATATAAGAGATCATTTAAGTAAGCTATAGGAGTGGGAGGGGGGTATAGGAGTACTCATGTAAATATTGGTATTTGAGCTGAACCTTTAATTACATGTAGGAATTCAATAGGGAGAGGTAGAGCAGGTTAGGGAAGACAATGTCAGCAGGAGAGAGATAGGCAGACACTCCATGCACTAGAAAAGCAAAATTCTGGAGTCAAGAAAGGTTGAAATGTTTCAGAGACCTCTGAGTCCTTCATTTCACTGCAGATAGGGAAGAGTTTGAGAAGCTGGTGAGATAAGTTAGCACCATTATCAAGAAAGGTCTTAAATGCCAGGCTGAAGAATTTGGACTTTAAAATCTTCTATCTGGGGAAAACTTGTCTAAATGAGAGTGGGAGTATTTGTCTTCTAAAACCCAATGCTATTTTAGCAAAGATTAGACAGGATCATTTTGATGATAGGAAATAAATTGGGAAAGTTCTGAGATTGTCCTGGGGGAGAAGGTTGGTCTAGAAAGGGCACAGTAGTAGGTAAGTGTCCTGAGCAAGGAATAAAGTAAGAATACCAAAAGTGATTTGATGAATAGGAAATCCCCAAACCCTAAAAACAGTGTGATCTCCAGAGAATCAGTTCATCTATGGGGAGGGGCAACAGGGTTTATGCCATTTATTTCAATCCAGCATAGGAGAGGAACAGTGAAGGAACCTCCCTTTCCTGGAGACCTGGGGTTGGAAAATTCTCAAGAGAGCAACCAAGGGGAGTCCCTGCTTCAATTTATTTACTGTAAGGAGTCAAGACAGAAAGAGAACCAAACCAGAATCTTGAGATGAAAAACCTTTCCAGTCTTGGCTTTACCACTGGGTATCTCTGTGACCTTGAGCAAGTTGCTTAATTGCTATGTGCCTCAATTTCCTCAACTGGAAAAATTACAAGATTGTGTGACATCTCTTTCAACTCTAAAATTCTCTCTCTGACTTCTCTTCCAGTCTTCTCTATAAGAGGAGTGGCAAAGCCATTTAAGGGTCTAACACACTCTACATACATTCTTAACTATCTTGGGCAAGTCTCTTTTTCTTGCTGGGGTACACAAAAATATAGGAACTAAGATTTAGAATGGATCTGAGAGACCATACAGATAAGAGAGTTTCACCTGGGCTTTATAAATCCAAACAGTATGGATAGATTTCAGGAAGTCTTCAAACTTGGATAAGAAATTTAACATTTCTGCTTTCACTAATCCCTCACTAAAATTTAGCATTTAATTCAATAAGTACAAACAATAAAACATTTTTTTTTTCTGATAATGGGTCCATAGGCTTCACTGGATTGCCAAAAGAGTCCATTTAACAAAGAAAGGATTAGGACACCTGATCTAGACCATCTCCTCCATTTACAAAAGAAGAAAGTGTACCCCAGCAAGAAAAAGAGACTTGCCCAAGGTCAATTGTCTCCTTAAATGCAGAGCAGGTGCTAAACTCCCATGATCCCCAGTCTATAGAGTCCCCTTGATCTAGAATCTGAGCACTCTCAGGATATCCTGGAAGATTTCTCCTTTAAATAGTAACAGATGATGAAGATGACGATAGTGATAACTGATATTTATCTAGCATCTTTAACATTTATAAAGCCCTTCACTTCAAGTTCCACCCAGTGGAGTCTATTTAAGGACTGCATAGCACTCACATACAGCCATTCTCTTCAGACACTCAGTGAGGTGTTTTTTTTTTCCCCATAGCAACAATATAATTTTGAAAAATTTAATTATCAGTGGAGGAAAGCCCCAAGAACTTCCCCGCGACCTGCAGGGGGCAGGGGTTTATAACCAGATGTTTCAGGGCTTGTCTTGGTCTACACTGGTGGTTCTTAGAATCATCAGCATAAAGGAGTTGACCATGAACTCTGGCTACCCAGCCAACTTCCGTCAGGGAGGACAGAGCCGCCAAAGCTCAGAGATCATTAGCTTAGCTGGTACTTGAATCCAAGACATGCCGCTTTCTTTATGAACCAAGTGACGAGGCTTCTTTGAGGGAACAGTAATACTAGACGAACTACTATCGGCTCTTTAAATTGAGCCATTCAAGTTGTCATGAATGGCAGGGTATTTTTGCTGCATTTGAGACTAAGATTTCAGGGCTGGGAATAGTGGGGTTGAGGAAGCTGGGTACAAAAGGAAAGAAAAAAAGGGCAAAGGACTAAAACCAACAGAGACAAGCAATTACAAGGTGTATTAATGTACACTGCAGAGGGAAGGATTCATTGTGCTTTCAAGCCTTTTTTTTTTTTCATGAAAGGTAAAGGGGAGGGAACTGAATATTTGTCCTTCAGAATTGGAAATGTGCAGTTGCAAAGAATAAAGGGAGCTTTTAGAAAGTCGGCAGCTGCCTCAGAGCCTGAAGCCATGGTACTTGATACTACAATCTCCCCTCTTAGTGTTTCTGGCCAGCTTTTGAGAACAGCAGGGAAGGTATTCAGGGTAGAAGACAATGGCAAATGTCAAGAAGGAGAAGGAGAATCTAGAGTTTAAAAGACTGCTGAGTGACATGTGGAACAGATCAAAGGAAGAAATTTATCAGGTATTTATAATTATAATGCTAATAGAGGTTAATAAGAGAAACCAAAGCAAAAGGGCCTGATGTCTCCCAATCCTTTAAAATAATAATAATAATTTATTGTGGTCTGAGAGCTGAAGGCCAGCCATTCATTCTTTTATTCATTCAGGATTTTTTTTTTTTTGTATTCAGTTACTCTACTTATCCAGGGAAAGGAAGTTTTATAGTGTTTGAATTCCTCTGCTTTTGAAAAGTGGGACATTTTAAGCCCAGATCACAAGATGGAGCTCATGTATAATCCTCAGAGAATCACGTCCAGCTCCATACTGTCTGTGTGAGAGCCTGTTGCCCACAGATGATATTTTGGTTTAAAATAGAAAAAGAAGAAGGAAGATGAGGAGGAGGAAGGAAAGGAAGAAGAGAAGGAGGAGGAAAAGCAAATGAAGGCCTTTTGGAATCTCTATTTAAAAAAAAGAAGTGTGAAAATACTGTGTTTATTTTAATTGATACCCCCCTCCTGAACACACACATCCTTCCCATCCCATGCCATTTCCTCCTTTCTTCCATTGTGTACCTCATGCAGACAAGGATAGCCAAAACTCTCCTTTGGAAGATTATGGATGTCCCACTTTAAGGAAAAACTTAGTTTTATGTTGAGTGCTTGCTCAGGCATGCTCAGGCACAGGCCTGCTTAGTAGTCCAAGGAGCATGTTGAAATCAATCATTGCAAAATCACTTTTGCAATAAGTAATGAATTAAAATTAAGGAAACCCCCTCCCTCACCTCTCACCCCCCCAACACCTTATAACTCCAAACTAACCCTTTGCTGTATGTAGCCAAGCAAGTCTTTTCAATAGAATTTTGGAAGCAGGGTAAACTGCTTTCCCAGTAACTTTACCCAGTAAAGTCTTTACCAGTAACTATACCCAGAATCATTCATTCACTCATTAATTAAATCTTATAAAATCCCACTACTAAGTGCAAAGTACAGAATATCTTAACAAGAGTGAAACAAAAATGAATGATAACCTCACACCACCCAGACTAGCAGTGTGAGAAAGAGAAGGGATAAGAAGATTGGTAAATACAGATGCTGCAATATAAGGAAATGCATGTAAAAAGTTTTAAGTTAAATAGATACATACATTGAGATAGGATTTACATATGTATAAATCTATAGGCATACAGAGATGTACTTAAATCTATAGATATATATGGGGATATATTGATAAAATAATAATCATAAGCATCACAATAGTTAACATCTATATAGTTCTTGAAGGTTTACAAAGCACTTTATATGTGTTATCATGTATGTATATCTATGTACAAAAAATAGTGCAAAACCCCCAAAACAAAACAAACCTCTTTGGGGCTGATTTTAACTGGATATTATCTGCATCTGTTCCAGGAACAAATAGAAGTGTATTTACTTTCAAACCATGGAGAAATTTGTCCTGGAGGTGTTTGAATAGATTTCTTAGAATGAATTTCTCTTCTCAGACCCTAAAGCCTTCACTGATGTTCTGGTTATTCATGTAACAATGTTCATTGACTTGTTTGGTCAGGTCAGTCAAAAAAAAGTCCAAGAAGCGAAATCACTGAAGCAGTTGGTCCAACAGATTGTTCGGCTTTTATGAGCCAGCTGTCCGAATGAGATGCCTGAACTCAGAAGTCAAAGCTTAAAATATCAGGCCAGTGCATGTGAGGTCCATCTAATGTCCCTGGTACCTAGAAGTGAGAGATATCCTTGATATGACAGCATAGTATCTCTTGTTCTCTGGAGTTTGGCAAGTATACTTAATATTTGACCTTGGGTTCTCTTTTCTCTAGTCTCCAATTCTCCAGAAATGTTGATGGTTCATTACTTATCCAGAGAATATCAAAGTGACACAGAAGTGAGGAGAATCTAATTTTCCTTTTAGGAAAAATGGGAAATGACACTTGGATAGAAAACCATGGAAGATTTCTTGACTATCTATCCCCAAATGTAAGTTGATTATCAGTCCATGAGCTTCAGAAACAATGCTGTTTTCAAACAGCAGGGCTATGATGTCTATTGAAGCTCATAACAAATTGGCTATATATTCCCTTCAAAATCTGTCCTCTAAACATCACTCTCTCTCTCTCTCTCTCTCTCTCTCTCTCTCTCTCTCTCTCTCTCTCTCTCTCTCTCTCTCACACACACACACACACACACACACACACACATTTTCCCCTATTCAAATAATAAGCAGTGGTTCCCTATTGCCTCTGAGATAAAATAGCAATGGCTCAGTTGAGCATTCAGAGACTTTCCTGGTCCAATTCTGATCTATACTTTGCAGAATTATCTCAACCTTTCTCCTTTTCACATACCCTCCATTCCTACCAATCTGACCTACTTACTATTCTCCAAATCTGCCATTACATCTTCCACCATTGGAGGTTGCCATGAGCTCTTCCATAAGCCTGGAATGCACTCCCCTCCCACTTCCAGCCCATAGGGTCCTTAGCTTTCTGAAGTGCTCAACTGCACTTCCAACTTTTTATAAAGACTTTCTTGATCCCCCTAGTTTAGAGTTCAATTATATTGTATTCATTTTTCCATGTTAATGTATCACTTACCCCTCAGGGACTTTTTCATTGTGACTTGGTATCCCCAGAAACGAACAGTTCCCAAGATATATAATTAATAAATATTTGTCAAATGGAGGAATGATTGAATCAATGAGCATTGTCCAACAAGAACTGAAGGGATACATAACAGCAAAGGAAAGTAATGAATGCTGGAGGGGATGTGGCAAAGTAGGGACATTAATTCATTGCTGGTGGAGTTGTGAACTGATCCAACCATTTTGGAGGGCAATTTGGAACTATGCCCAAAGGGCGACAAAAGAATATCTACCCTTTGACCCAGCCATAGCACTGCTGGGTCTGTACCCCAAAGAGATAATGGACACAAAGACTTGTACAAAAATATTCATAGCTGCGCTCTTTGTGGTGGCCCAAAACTGGAAAACGAGGGGATGCCCATCAATTGGGGAATGGCTGAACAAACTGTGGTATATGTTGGTGATGGAATACTATTGTGCTAAAAGGAATAATAAAGTGGAGAAGTTCCATGGAGACTGGAACAACCTCCAGGAAGTGATGCAGAGCGAGAGGAGCAGAACCAGGAGAACATTGTACACAGAGACTAATACACTGTGGTATAATCGAACGTAATGGACTTCTCCATTAGGGGCGGTGTAAAGTCCCTGAACAACTTTCAGGGATCCAGGAGAAAAAAAACACCATTCATAAGCAAAGGATAAACTATGGGAGTGGAAACACCGAGAAAAAGCAACTGCCTGAATACAGAGGTTGAGGGGACATGACAGAGGATAGACTTTAAATGAACACTCTAATGCAAATACTATCAACAAAGCAATGGGTTCAAATCAAGAAAACATCTAATGCCCAGTGGACTTACGCGTCGGCTATGGGGGGTGGGGGGGAGGAAAAGAAAATGATCTATGTCTTTAACGAATAATGCTTGAAAATGATCAAATAAAATATATTAAAAAAAAAAAAAAGAACTGAAGGGATGTATTTGACCTGGTTGTTTATAGAATTCCAAAAAAACACAGGACAAATTCATTAGATAACAGCCCATTAGTAGAAAAATATATCCAAATGGAGAAAAATAATATGACAGTATTATTAGACCCTCAGACACCAGTGAGTCTAACTTCAAAAAGCACTATTTGTGGTAGAGTGGAAAGAGAGAGGAGAGAGGGGAAGTTATTTAGAAGACTCAATATGGAAATAATTTTTACACCTGCCTCAGGCCACTCCTGCTTAGGCAAGTCACCTAACCTTCTGGTTTCAATTTTCCCATATACAAAATGGGAAGAATAATGTCTATTTACTCCAATAATTAATTGAGGAGTGTAAACCAATCTAGAGATGAAAAGCTCTAAGTTTTATTAGGCAGGGTGGCCCATTTCAAATAGGTGTTTCTTAAAACATACATTCACACACACATACTTATTTTAGGAGGGGGGATTTTTTAAACTAAAAATTTAACAGTGATCTTCAAAGATTCTCTTAATTAAAGAGGACCTGTCTGAAAAAAAGGGAACTTAGCATAATTAGGATACCAATATACCGTTTCTATAAATTAGAACATGGCTCATTTTCATCATACTAATACAGGTTCAAAAGGGGAAAAATTAAACAAGTTTCCTAATAGTGTTAACATTCCAGACAACTGATGTAAAAATAAACAGGGAATGTATTATGGTTACATATTATTCATTCAGCTTATAGATACTTCCCTTTTCAGTACTGTCCCAAGTTGTACACCAAGAAACACACTGCGAGTAACAGATCAAGCCAAAAATCACAAATTAGGTCTTTTTACATACTTGAATAATTTTCCAAAGTTATCAGGGTTCAGTTGGCAATCAAATTACCAGTAGGTCTAATAGGACATGTGAGGAAAACTCAGGATCAAGTTATATTGGAAAAATTATTAGTCTGTTTCTTTCCAATAATCTTGGCTTTGCTGTTTCTCTTTCCTTATAACCTCACTGTTGTTCAGGATGTCATCACTGTCATTTGAACTGTTATAAAAGCTTTCTAATGGAGCTCTCTTCTCCATTCTATCACTGATGGGGCTACCAACAAAAACTTCTTTTTTTTTTTTAACCCTTACCTTTGTTCTTAGAAAGGATACTGTGGATTGGTCCCAAGGCAGAAGAGCGGTAAAGGTTAGGCAGTGGAAGTTAATTAATTTAGCCAAGGTCACACAGTTCGGAAATGTCTGAGCACAGATTTGAACCCAGAACCTCCCATCTCTAGGCTTGACTCTCAGTTCACTGAGCCATTTAGGTAACTCCAACATAATCTTTTTAATGAATAGATCTGGCAACATTGCTCAGAAATGACCAATGGCTCTCCAAGAGTTCTAAACCCAACTTTTAAGACTCTAGTGTTTCCTTCCCACTTTCCTAGTTACCCCATTTCATACTAGTCTATTTCATGAATTTCACTTTCCAGACAAATTAGACTGCCATCTACTCCTATCATTCCCTCTCTACATTCCATTAACTGAGGGAGGCCCCTGTGCTTGTTTGGGACTCCTTTTTCATCTGTTCCTTTTCTTGTGCCATTCTTGCAACGATCAGCTCAGATGCCATTGCTACCAAACGCACTTACTGTATATTTTATTCCTTCATCTGCACTAACACATTAAAGCTCATGAAAATAAGCATCATGAGCAGCCTTGGTCAACAGAACCCAATGTATACACAACCAAAATAATTATTTAGTAGTTAAAAATATTGGGGAGTGAAGCAAGTTGATCCTAAAGGGCAGCATGCTACCTGAAGGAAATACCTAAGAGGAAAAGGGTGGCCAGGAAGCCAAACTTTCAGTTTCCTATAATGTGGGCCCTAAGCAAATAAAGCATTTTAGGGACTTCCTTAGAGTACATCAGGAAGTCATGTGAGGCAGTGGAGAGAGTATTCGTTTAGACTTTGTTGACCTGAATTTGAGTCTTGTCTTTGTCACTTATTAAAATGCAACCATGCATAAGTCACTTAACCTATATCAATGTCAAGTACTGTGGGGGTAATAATGGGATATTGATATATGAAAATATAGATAGTTGGTAAATATATGATAATGTGAGTTATAATTTTATTCATGGCTGATTTCAGATGGTAGGTGTGGGGATTGTCAATGACACTGGCAAATTGGAATCCTTTCATTTTAGAGCCTGAGGGGTCTTAGCGATAGCCCAGTCTAGTCCTCCTATTTTATAGCTACTTTATTTCTTACTGTGATTCTGGCCCCTAAGGAAAACAACCATTGGCCAAGAAACAATCTGGTTCGATAATTGCTTCTGACATTTGAAAAACAAGTATCATCCTGTGACTCCTTGCCATCAAAGTTTCTGAGTTACAGTTCTGAAGATTAACAAAAAGGCTTGATTTACAATGCACAGAAAAACAGAACTGAGGAAGGCATTTCTACCTCCTATCTCATCTCATTGGAGGGTATTGTCCCACAGGTGTTAACAAGTTGTAAATAGCTCTGTGAATTGGAGAAAAAAAATATTTAACTAACTTGACTAAAGTAGAAGGAACCAGATAAGTAAAGGATATTCTCAGTATCTCCTGACCCAACCAAATGTCATTTTTTAAAAGTTTCTTTTGCAGACAAAAACTTCAGAAAATAACTAAATG